>NC_091287.1:555081450-555381450 GCF_032444005.1 Ranitomeya imitator
AAATGCAGTTAATATAATCTCTATTTATACAAATATGCTACAGTATTTACTGTATACTATATTAATATATATATAACTGCAGAATTATATTGAAATAGAATAATTACATTTTAATAAATAATACATTGTATAACTCATCATATAATATAATTACATATTTAGCCAATTCCTATCCCAAAATGTAACTCTCTGTCGATTATCTGAAATGCTGTATTTAGTAAGGTCAGTTTTAACCCTATGGACTCTTTGAAGAGCTGCTGTGATAATGGAGTGTTCAGCTGAGCTCCCCCTGGGATACTCACCTGCTTCCGTCTGTCAGTCTCCGCCATCTTTAGAGACAGATCTGAGCCTTCAGATTTTAAATCTTTCAGAGAAATTTCTTTAATAGACTCCTGAATCTTTTCATAGGGTTTGTAGCAAATATGTAATTTTCTTCGTACTTCATAGATTTGATTTTGGATCAGTTTTGGAGATTTTGATTTTGGCTTTTGATAAGATTGAATTCTGACTGGTTTCAAAAACTTAGTAAAATGTGTTTTCCTTTCAAGATTCTCGTGTTTTCTAGAAAAATCAAGGGATTGGGCGCATTCGTATAAAGAATTTTTCTGTGTAGCAATTATACGAGATACAGGATTTAAGAATTTAAACTTGTTTACAAAACAATTTATCATGGATTGTTGATTCAAATTCGTACAGACCAATTTATAAATCCTTTCAAAAATGGCCATAAAAGTAAACGTACATTCTTCCTGGCCAATCTTCAATTTTAGAAGAATATCAAGATCTGGATAATTTTCTTTCAATCCACAGAAAATCAAAATTCTTAATCTTTCTACATCAGTCATATTTTCATACTCCTCATTCTGCATTTCTAATGAATATCTTCTCATAAAAGTTACTGGCAGCCAAATTTTAAACAAATTATTTTTCTCCTGATTAGTCAAATCAAACTTATCAGCAAAACTTTCAAATATCTCTGAATTTCTGCACACATGGATTTTGTCATCATATGCAGGAATGATTTTGCATAATTTTAGCAGGATTTTCCTAGATTTAGGTTGGAGTTGGGCCTCTGAGTCGTCTATTTTTAGTGGCAATGGTACATCTGTCCCTCGTAGATCATCTTTGTCAATTGTCATGTCTCCTTCACTTCCTCCATCTTGTTTTTCATCTTGTGTCACAAAGTCAATGTCACTTTGGGTGGTCATCGTCATTACAGATACGTGCGTCACATCTTTCTCACTCTTCTCATTACAGTCAATCTTGGGAACATCATTAGTTTCCTTAGAAATTCTTTCTACACTGTCTTTTTTGGACTTCTCTATGACAAACTCGTTAAATACATAAACCATATGTAAAATATTTTTAAGTTGCTCTTTTTCTTTTTTCTTAGACATTAGCTTACAATCTAAATTCAAATTCGCGGTTCTGCATTCTGAAAATAAATTAGACCAAAATATTTCTAAGCTAGATCCGTACAAACTTACAAATTCTATCTGACTTGATTTAGCATATGAATTTATCAAATCCATTTGTCTTACCTTGAAATCTCAGCTTGTAATCCCTTTGCTTTTACAACGCTGGGCTCCGGACTTCAGCACGGCTATTTTTAGCACGTCTGTTCTTCAGCACTACCAGTGCTTGCTGTCAATCCGTACAACACCTGTTAGTCTCCGTCATTCGTAGGTTCTTGTGAGATCTTTGTGACTTGAAATTTTGAAGTGGAATTCCTGAATACTTGCACAATCTAGCGGAACTCTTCTGTCTTCCCCCGTGTGCAAGAAGAAGGAAATTCACGCAAAAATAGCACAAAAAATCAAAACTGGCTGGCTAGGCCAAATGTTAAAAATCGTTATTGAGCAAAAATATCTAATCAAGACTTAACCAGGTGCGTTATTCTTAAAAGAAAAATGTCATGATTTTCTGACGAAAGTATAGTGGTTTATTGAGTTATCCACCATCGCAGCAAAAACATAAAAGGTAGATGAAACAATTACAAACAGAGTGTCCATGTGTAGATATCAGCGCTTCTCCTGTTACTCATCTTTCCAGGGTCCTGAATGGTAGAAGTCATCTGTCTGTGTGAAAGTCTGAAGTCATCATGGCATGGAGTAGCTAACAGCTGTTGTTCCTCGTGTCTTGTCCCATGTCCATGGAGAATGATGGTGAAGGAAGGGAGGTGACCGTCCCACGTGACAAAAAGCCCCCCACCCCCTCCTAAGAGACGTTTATATATGGTTTCTACACTGATCACGTGTCTTCTGTATATGGAGTTAACTTATACTCTGAGCTACATACACAGAAATAGCTTTTGATAGTGTCAGCAAGAAACCATGTGCTCGATACAGAATAAAAATAAGAATAATTAATATTTAACACACTGACACTCGGGGTACAGGATAATGACACTGACACTCGGGGTACAGGATAATGACACTGACACTCGGGGTACAGGATAATGACAGTGACACTGGGGGTACAGGATAATGACACTGACACTGGGGGTACAGGATAATGACACTGACACTGGGGGTACAGGATAATGACAGTGACACTCGGGGTACAGGATAATGACAGTGACACTGGGGGTACAGGATAATGACACTGGGGGTACAGGATAATGACACTGACACTCGGGGTACAGGATAATGACAGTGACACTGGGGGTACAGGATAATGACACTGGGGGTACAGGATAATGACACTGACACTGGGGGTACAGGATAATGACACTGACACTCGGGGTACAGGATAATGACAGTGACACTGGGGGTACAGGATAATGACACTGACACTGGGGGTACAGGATAATGACACTGGGGGTACAGGATAATGACACTGACACTCGGGGTACAGGATAACGACACTGACACTCGGGGTACAGGATAATGACACTGACACTGGGGGTACAGGATAATGACACTGACACTCGGGGTACAGGATAATGACACTGACACTCGGGGTACAGGATGATGACACTGACACTGGGGGTACAGGATAATGACACTGACACTCGGGGTACAGGATAATGACACTGACACTCGGGGTACAGGATGACGACACTCGGGGTACAGGATAATGACACTGACACTCGGGGTACAGGATAATGACACTGACACTCGGGGTACTGGATAATGACACTGACACTCGGGGTACAGGATGACGACACTCGGGGTACAGGATAATGACACTGACACTCGGGGTACAGGATGACGACACTCGGGGTACAGGATAATGACACTGACACTCGGGGTACAGGATAATGACACTGACACTCGGGGTACAGGATAATGACACTGACACTGGGGGTACAGGATAATGACACTGACACTCGGGGTACAGGATAATGACAGTGACACTGGGGGTACAGGATAATGACACTGACACTGGGGGTACAGGATAATGACAGTGACACTCGGGGTACAGGATAATGACACTGACACTGGGGGTACAGAATAATGACACTGACACTCGGGGTACAGGATAATGACACTGACACTGGAGGTACAGGATAATGACACTGACACTGGGGGTACAGGATAATGACACTGACACTCGGGGTACAGGATAATGACAGTGACACTGGGGGTACAGGATAATGACACTGGGGGTACAGGATAATGACACTGACACTGGGGGTACAGGATAATGACACTGACACTGGGGGTACAGGATAATGACACTGGGGGTACAGGATAATGACACTGACACTGGGGGTACAGGATAATGACACTGACACTCGGGGTACAGGATAATGACAGTGACACTGGGGGTACAGGATAATGACACTGACACTGGGGATACAGGATAATGACACTGACACTCGGGGTACAGGATAATGACACTGACACTCGGGGTACAGGATAATGACGCTGACACTGGGGGTACAGGATAATGACGCTGACACTCGGGGTACAGGATAATGACGCTGACACTGGGGGTACAGGATAATGACACTGACACTCGGGGTACAGGATAATGACACTGGGGGTACAGGATAATGACACTGACACTCGGGGTACAGGATAATGACAGTGACACTGGGGGTACAGGATAATGACACTGACACTGGGGGTACAGGATAATGACAGTGACACTGGGGGTACAGGATAATGACACTGACACTGGGGGTACAGGATAATGACACTGGGGGTACAGGATAATGACACTGACACTCGGGGTACAGGATAATGACAGTGACACTGGGGGTACAGGATAATGACACTGACACTGGGGGTACAGGATAATGACACTGGGGGTACAGGATAATGACACTGACACTCGGGGTACAGGATAATGACACTGACACTCGGGGTACAGGATAATGACAGTGACACTGGGGGTACAGGATAATGACACTGACACTCTGGGTACAGGATAATGACACTGACACTGGGGGTACAGGATAATGACACTGACACTGGGGGTACAGGATAATGACACTGACACTGGGGGTACAGGATAATGACAGTGACACTCGGGGTACAGGATAATGACAGTGACACTGGGGGTACAGGATAATGACACTGGGGGTACAGGATAATGACACTGACACTCGGGGTACAGGATAATGACAGTGACACTGGGGGTACAGGATAATGACACTGGGGGTACAGGATAATGACACTGACACTGGGGGTACAGGATAATGACACTGACACTCGGGGTACAGGATAATGACAGTGACACTGGGGGTACAGGATAATGACACTGACACTGGGGGTACAGGATAATGACACTGGGGGTACAGGATAATGACACTGACACTCGGGGTACAGGATAATGACACTGACACTCGGGGTACAGGATAATGACACTGACACTCGGGGTACAGGATAATGACACTGACACTCGGGGTACAGGATAATGACACTGACACTGGGGGTACAGGATAATGACACTGACACTCGGGGTACAGGATAATGACACTGACACTCGGGGTACAGGATGACGACACTCGGGGTACAGGATAATGACACTGACACTCGGGGTACAGGATAATGACACTGACACTCGGGGTACTGGATAATGACACTGACACTCGGGGTACAGGATGACGACACTCGGGGTACAGGATAATGACACTGACACTCGGGGTACAGGATAATGACACTGACACTCGGGGTACAGGATAATGACAGTGACACTGGGGGTACAGGATAATGACACTGACACTGGGGGTACAGGATAATGACAGTGACACTCGGGGTACAGGATAATGACACTGACACTCGGGGTACAGGATAATGACACTGACACTCGGGGTACAGGATAATGACACTGACACTCGGGGTACAGGATAATGACAGTGACACTGGGGGTACAGGATAATGACACTGACACTGGGGGTACAGGATAATGACAGTGACACTGGGGGTACAGGATAATGACACTGGGGGTACAGGATAATGACACTGACACTCGGGGTACAGGATAATGACACTGACACTCGGGGTACAGGATAATGACAGTGACACTGGGGGTACAGGATAATGACACTGGGGGTACAGGATAATGACAGTGACACTCGGGGTACAGGATAATGACACTGAGGGTACAGGATAATGGATATAGCACTTGCCACATGCTCAAGTCGCTTTTTGTCTGATTTGTTGTTATAAGAGGGGAGATGGATATTTATAATTTGGTGTCTTTGACTGTTGATACATTGTGTCTACAATTCATGTGTAAGATTTCTTCACATGAAACCTAAAATAATGTAATCATCACCCTGTATAATAAGACTCACATCACTGATGAGGAACGAGCAATCACCGACACTGCAGATAATCAACGGGACAAGAAATCACAATGAGGAGGAAGAGAAGTGTACGAAATGAGAGACCTGGAATAACTATCAGGAATGTTACTAAATCTGATACTGATCCTGAGTGACATCCTGTATTATACTCCAGAGCTGCACTCACTGTTCTGCTGGTGCAGTCACTGTGTACATACATTATATTACTGATCCTGAGTTACATCCTGTATTATACCCCAGAGCTGCACTCACTATTCTGCTGGTGCAGTCACTGTGCACATACATTACATTACTGATCCTGAGTTACCTCCTGTATTATACCCCAGAGCTGCACTCACTATTCTGCTGGTGCAGTCACTGTGTACATACATTACATTACTGATCCTGAGTTACCTCCTGTATTATACCCCAGAGCTGCACTCACTATTCTGCTGGTGCAGTCACTGTGTACATATATTACATTACTGATCCTGAGTTACATCCTGTATTACACTCCAGAGCTGCACTCACTATTCTGCTGGTGCAGTCACTGTGTACATACATTACATTACTGATCCTGAGTTACATCCTGTATTATACCCCAGAGCTGCACTCACTATTCTGCTGGTGCAGTCACTGTGTACATACATTACATTACTGATCCTGGCTTACATCCTGTATTATACTCCAGAGCTGCACTCACTATTCTGCTGGTGCTGTCACTGTGTACATACATTACTGATCCTGAGTTACATCCTGTATTATACTCCAGAGCTGCACTCACTATTCTGCTGGTGCTGTCACTGTGTACACACATTACATTACTGATCCTGAGTTACATCCTGTATTATACCCCAGAGCTGCACTCACTATTCTGCTGGTGCAGTCACTGTGTACACACATTACATTACTGATCCTGAGTTACATCCTGTATTATACCCCAGAGCTGCACTCACTATTCTGCTGGTGCAGTCACTGTGTACATACATTACATTACTGATCCTGAGTTACATCCTGTATTATACCCCAGAGCTGCACTCACTATTCTGCTGGTGCAGTCACTGTGTACATACATTACATTACTGATCCTGAGTTACATCCTGTATTATACCCCAGAGCTGCACTCACTATTCTGCTGGTGCAGTCACTGTGTACATACATTACATTACTGATCCTGAGTTACATCCTGTATTATACCCCAGAGCTGCACTCACTATTCTGCTGGTGTAGTCACTGTGTACATACATTACATTACTGCTCCTGAGTTACATCCTGTATTATACTCCAGAGCTGCACTCACTATTCTGCTGGTGCAGTCACTGTGTACATACATTACATTACTGATCCTGAGTTACCTCCTGTATTATACCCCAGAGCTGCACTCACTATTCTGCTGGTGCAGTCACTGTGTACATACATTACATTACTGATCCTGAGTCACATCCTGTATTATACCCCAGAGCTGCACTTACTATTCTGCTGGTGCAGTCACTGTGTACATACATTACATTACTGATCCTGAGTCACATCCTGTATTATACCCCAGAGCTGCACTCACTATTCTGCTGGTGTAGTCACTGTGTACATACATTACATTACTGATCCTGAGTCACATCCTGTATTATACCCCAGAGCTGCACTCACTATTCTGCTGGTGCAGTCACTGTGTACATACATTACATTACTGATCCTGAGTTACCTCCTGTATTATACCCCAGAGCTGCACTCACTATTCTGCTGGTGCAGTCACTGTGTACATACATTACATTACTGATCCTGAGTTACCTCCTGTATTATACTCCAGAGCTGCACTCACTATTCTGCTGGTGCAGTTACTGTGTACATACATTACATTACTGATCCTGAGTTACATCCTGTATTATACCCCAGAGCTGCACTCACTATTCTGCTGGTGCAGTCGCTGTGTACACACATTACATTACTGATCCTGAGTCACATCCTGTATTATACCCCAGAGCTGCACTCACTATTCTGCTGGTGCAGTCACTGTGTGCATACATTACATTACTGATCCTGAGTTACATCCTGTATTATACCCCAGAGCTGCACTCACTATTCTGCTGGTGCAGTCGCTGTGTACACACATTACATTACTGATCCTGAGTCACATCCTGTATTATACCCCAGAGCTGCACTCACTATTCTGCTGGTGTAGTCACTGTGTACATACATTACATTACTGATCCTGAGTCACATCCTGTATTATACCCCAGAGCTGCACTCACTATTCTGCTGGTGCAGTCACTGTGTACATACATTACATTACTGATCCTGAGTTACCTCCTGTATTATACCCCAGAGCTGCACTCACTATTCTGCTGGTGCAGTCACTGTGTACATACATTACATTACTGATCCTGAGTTACCTCCTGTATTATACTCCAGAGCTGCACTCACTATTCTGCTGGTGCAGTTACTGTGTACATACATTACATTACTGATCCTGAGTTACATCCTGTATTATACCCCAGAGCTGCACTCACTATTCTGCTGGTGCAGTCGCTGTGTACACACATTACATTACTGATCCTGAGTCACATCCTGTATTATACCCCAGAGCTGCACTCACTATTCTGCTGGTGCAGTCACTGTGTACATACATTACATTACTGATCCTGAGTTACATCCTGTATCTCTTTTTATTATAAAAGTACAAAACAAAACTTACAGGCAAAGCTTACAGACAAACTCAATAACAAAACAAATTATTTACAATCCCCAAAAAGTCCAATGTCCAGCAGATTTATACAAACAAAATGTTACTCCATTTCATTAATACCCCCAGCAAGGGAAGAGACCTCAACCTATATCCTTTTTCCCCCTCATACACACATACCCACGCATTCATCCCTAGAAAAATAAACAAGTCGGCCAACTGCCCTAAACAAAGTAAATAGGCCACCTGGCCGAAACTTAATGATATATTTTTATATATTTTTTTGTTTTATATATTTTTTTTATAATTTTTTTTTTTTTTTCCTCCTAAACTATACCACCACCATTCCCCCAAAGGTCCCACGAAAGTTTGTGGCCTATCACACCAGGTCCCACGAGAGTTTGTGGCCTATCACACCAGGTCCCACCAAAGTTTGTGGCCTTTCCTATACAGCAAGGTCCATAAAAGTTTATGGCTTTTTTTTCCTCTTCTTGGCATCCCGCCGGACGTCCATTCTCCAAAACCCATTCCCCCACCCCCCAAGAAACCCCCCACCCCACCTAAACTAAATCCCCCTACACGCATCATAATACACATGTAACATATATATACAACCTTATAATAACATATCAATAATAACATAATAATAATAACCACTACACACCTTAACCATGACCAAAGAACAGGCCCAAGTTCAATGCTTGCAAGCCCTATACCCAGGTTACCAATTACAAAACAAAAATCTGTAAGTGAGGGTTACAGCCCACCACCAGGAACTGGAGACCAGAGGCTCTCACCCTAATCTACCGCACATCACCCTGACCCTCCCTAACAACACAAAAGAGAAAATCCTGTCCCTATAGCCCTACCAATCTCTCCCTACCTGCCCCTACCTGTCCCTCACTACCAACCTAATACTAACTACCTGTCCCTAAAGACTGTCCCTATCTGTCCCTCCCTGTCCCTACACATCTATCTGACCCTACAAAATAAAAAGATAAAAAAGACTAACTCAACGCTATCACAGGCACACAGAACCTAACTCTCCCTAGGGCACATTAAAGGAGAAACCCCTCCATAGAAGAGAGGCCCTCCCTGCACCCAGCCTCTCAAACTCCAGCACGCGCACTTTTGCCAGGTCACCCAGGATGTTCCTAATCACCTCTTCCCCGGGGAGGACTTTCCGCTGAGTAGACACTAGACACCGTGCATTCCACGTGTGGAACCTAGTTACTAAACTAACTAAGAAAACAGTGCCCCGATCTCGGCCACCAAGGGACCTGAATGCCCCATAGACCCACTCCGCATAGGAAAGGCCTGCCAGCCTGGGCCAGCCAATGGAAGCACCCACCCTGCTATAGACCTCTGTATTAAAGGGACACCGAAGCAGGAAATGCTCCATGCTTTCAAGCATGCCGCCACACTCCTCGCGGGGACAATCCCGGTCATCAGAGCGTCTGCACTTCAGGTTGTCCCTCACATACAGCTTCCCATGGAAGCAGCGCCAAGCCAAGTCCCAAAACTTCAAGGGGATCCGCTTAGAGTTCAATAACCCGAGCCCCACCTCCAGATCCCAGCTTGGGCAATCCCTGAGCGCCAGGGGCTTCTGAAAGTGGGTCAACAGGACCCTATTGTCAAGAAACCTTCTCAACATGGTCCTGATCTCCCACACTCCCAGACCCCACCGACGGATCACCTTCAGAACTGGGGTAGCATAAGCCGGAAGATGCTTATGAGGTGTACGAAGGTCCTTCACCTGCCCTCCTGTCTCCCATTCCTGGAAGAAAGGCCGAAACCACCCCCTACAGGAGAATACCCACAGAGGAGCCCTCTCTAACCAGAGGTTGGCGATGTTTGCCTTAAGAAAGGTGTTTACTAGAAACACCACTGGGTTGACCATACCCAACCCTCCTAGTCTCCTCGTGCGGTACGTGACCTCCCTCTTGATTAGGTTCAGCCTATTTCCCCATAATAATTGGAAAAACAGGCTGTAAACCTGTGTCCAAAGAGGCTCTGGCAAGATGCAGACGCTGCCCAGATATATTAGCAAAGGAAGCAAATAGCCCTTGGCAAGACTAACCCTTTCCCTTAGGGTCAAAGACCAACCCTTCCACTGATTCACCTTCTGAGCGGCAATCTTAAGTCTGCCCTTCCAGTTTTGCTGGGGATAGTCCCCCGGGCCGAAACTGATGCCTAATATTTTTGCTGTGGCCTGAGGCCCTGGAAGGGTGTCCGGGAGATCAAAACTTGGATCTCCCCCTCCCAGCCAGAGACTCTCACACTTGTCCCGGTTGATCATGGATCCGGATGCCACCGAGTAGCGTTCAACCTCAGACATCACCCAATCTGCCTCCTCTCTCGAGGATACAAAAAGGGAAACATTGTCAGCGTACGCCACTACCCTCAAGGCGGCCTCAGGATCCGCCTGGTCCATCCCGACTCCCACCAACGTCCACGCTCCACCCTCCTTAAAAGGGGGTCGATCGCAAACACGTATAACAGTGGGCTCAGAGGACAGCCCTGGCGGACACCAGACCTCACCTCAAAAGGGTGTCCGACCCAACCGTTCACGAGCGGAAAAGTCTCTGCCCTATTGTATAAAACTCTCAACCAATCAACAAACCTCCCAGGCAGACCATATCTCAGAAGGACGGACCAGAGGTACTCATGGTTAACCCGGTCAAAAGCCTTCGCCTAAGGACAGCAAGTACCCCTTCCAGTGACCCGCCCTGCCCTGCTCCACTGCCTCCCGGACACCGAGCACAGCACTAAATGTACTGCGGCCTGGAACAGAGCAGTGCTGGGCCCCCGAAAGGAGCCGGGGCGCAAACTGCACCAACCGATTAAAAAGCACCTTTGCCAGAACCTTTCGTTCCGTATTGAGAAGCGCTATGGGACGCCAATTCTCAATACGGGACGAGTCTTTACCCTTTGACAGGATAATCAGGGCTGACTTCCTCATTGAACTGGGCAGAATGTCCGAGGAGAGACACTCATTAAACATCTCAGTCAAGAGGGGGACCAAAGAGTCCCTAAAAGTCTTGTAGAACTCGGATGTTAAGCCATCCGGACCGGGCGACTTTTTGGGCCGGAGCCCATCAATCGCCCGTCTCACTTCCTCTTTCCTGATTGCTTCTGTCAAAACATGAATAGAGGGGTCATCCCCTGGCTCAGGGATGGTTTCAGTCAGGAAAGCCGACATCTCATCTCGATCAGGATCCCTCCTCCCCAAGAGGTGCAAGTAGAAGGATCTGACCACCTCCAGAATCCCCGATTTGGATCTGTTCAGGGACCCCGTACTGTCAATCAGTCCTCTCACCATCTTACAATTCACTGACAACCTGCAGTTTCTGTAAGGGTTGGGTGAGCGGTACCTCCCGAAATCCCTCTCAAAAACCAAGGATGTGTGCCTATCATACTGGCACCCCTTGAGCAAGGTCTTCACCCTGGAGATTTCCTCTCGGTCTCCTCCAGTCGAGACGAGCTGCTCGAGTTTCCTCCCCAGCTCCCGATACAGACGGTACCTGTTCAGGCCCCTGAGGCTCGAGAGCTGACGGAAGAACCCCGCGACCCTTCTTTTGAAGATCTCCCACCACTCAGACTTAGTGCTACAAAGACCCAAGAGAGGTACCTGGCTCTGAAGAAATTCCTCAAAGGACTGTCTTACTTCCGCCTCTTCCAGAAGGGACGAATTCAGCTTCCATAGGCCTCTCCCCATGCGGGGGGTCTCTGTAACATTCAAAGTAAAGAAAATGAAACAGTGATCGGAGAACACCTCAACAGCGGACACTGCAGAAGAGACGGCTTCCTCCTTTAAAAAAACCTATCTATCCTAGACCTACTGCTTCCCCTAAAAAAGGTGAAACCCCCGTGACCTGGGGTGTGCCGGATGTGGACATCCACCAGGCGAGCTTCGCTTACTATGCTATTCAAGGCTACGCTAATCATAAGCCAGCCGGTCTCCGGGGCCTCCCCTATCACGGAGTCTGGTCACAGTATTAAAATCCCCACCGAAGACCACCTGCCAGCTTGTAAAAAGATAGGGCTTGATCCTCAGGAAGAGACATTTACGGTCCCATTTAGATTGCGGGCCATAGATATTGATGAGCCGAAGCTCCTGTCCCCTCATGAAGACGTCAAGGACCAAACATCTCCCCATTTCTACCTCAATCACCCGTCTGCATTCCACCTCCGCGGTCTTAAAAAGGACCGCTACCCCGCTATACGGCTCGGCCGCAAGAGACCAGTATGAGGGCCCACTCCTCCATTCCCTCTTTGCTTTGTAGATGGACCCCAGGTCCGTTAGTCTGGTCTCCTGCAAAAATAAAATATCAGCCTCAACCCGGGTGAAAAAATCAAAGGCCGTAAATCTAGCCGTATCTGACTTTATGCTGGCGACATTAAATGACGCCAGAGTCAACGGGGTAGGTTCCGCCATCATGGGTGATTGAGTTAGATGGCCTGTTTTTTAACCGTACCCCCTGATTTCCTCTTCCCCTCTGAGGAGGAGCCCGACTCACCCCTCCTCTTTAAAGACACCGAGGTGTCCATATCCTCCTTTACAGTACTGGACTTCCCAGAAATAGATTCCTCGCCCCTGGACCCTGAGGTAGTCCCCCCCCCAGAGGAGTGTGAATCCCCCGGAGGACAGACCTCACCATTCCCCGAAGGCACCCCAGATGTTGCGTCCGGCCCCTCACCCCCGACCTCCGACACAGCAGAGTCATCGAGGGCTTGGAACCGATTGGAGAGGGGGATCAGAGGGGAGTCGGTGAGCCCTTCCGTAGGCACCCCAGTGGCCAGGGGGGGGGGGCTTAGATTTTTTAGCCTTGTTCTTCTTCTTCCAACTCTTACCGGTACGATTGTCACCCATTTTTTTAGGCTGCTCCACCACCTCTTCATCCAGACTTTCATACTGGGAAGAGTTATCAGAAGCAGCCAACTCCTCCCTCTCCATCCTCCGGATCTCCTCGCTCACCGCCTTCTCCCCCAGGGCCTCAGAGGCTTCGGCTGCCGCGTCCAGGCTGGGGGCAGTCATCACGCCAGTTGCCTGAGGCTTATCCTGCCCCCTGCCCTTACGGCGCCTCACCTGTTGCCACTGGTGGGCAGATGTACCAGCCTCGCCTTTCCTCACTGACCCCTCAGCTCCCCTCAAGCCTCCACCCTCAGCCCCAGCAGAAGCTGCACCACCAGGGACCCCCCCGGGGCTCCCCCCTGCCGGGCCAGAGATGGTGCTGGAAAAGGAACGGGGGCAGCGGCTATACGGGTGACCTAGGTCACCACACAGGTGACACCTAATGTCACCACAGGCTGCGGCAAGATGGCCTACCCCGCCACACAAGACACATTTCTGCACCTTGCAGCCTGCGCTGAAGTGGCGGGGATCACCGCACCTGTGGCAGACCTTCGGTTGCCCCTGGTAGAAAATCTGGATTCTGTCCCTCCCCAGAAATGCTGAGGAGGGGATGTGGGTGACCGTACCTCCTGAAACCTTCAACTTTACCATGAAGGTCCAGCCCCCTGACCAAATGCCAAACTCGTCCCTATTTTTCTTAGGGACCTCGGTGACTTCCCCATAACGGGAAAGCCACGTCATTATGTCGACCCCAGAGAGTGACTCGTTACTTGTCAGAACGGTCACCCTCTTTACACTATTTTGACGAGACACCGCCTGCACGGCAAAGTCTCGCCAGCCGGGCTCCCCCTTTGCCAGTTCAAAATTCGACCAGAAAAGCTCCAAGCCCTCCGGCCGAACAAAACTGACATCGAAGAAGGAGGTGCCAAACGGATGAATCAGGGCAAAGATGTCCGTTGCCCTGAAGTCCATCTTCAGAAGGAGCTCCACAACCCTCGCCCTTGGCGGGCACGCTTCACTGCCCCTCCACCGAAGACGGACCACATTCCGCCTGGCCACCCCCTACCCGGCTGTCGGGAGGGACCAAACCGTTTCCCCTTCCCTTTTATCTTGGAAGGCAGCCAGGCCGTGTCTATCCAGCCAAAAGGCCAAGTCCACCACTCTTCCCTCTACTTCGATCGTCCGTTCTCCCTTTTTGAGGGCCTCCAGGAAACGGCGCCGCAAGACGCTATCCCTGAGGTCCAGAGGCGAGGAAACCCCTTGATTAGGCCCCGAGGCTCCAGCCACCACCCCCGAATAACTCAGAGGACCTGTGGCCGGGGGGGCAGATGGACCGGCCCCCTCCCCCCTTCTCCCACTACCATCAGACACCGTACTCACACTTGCCACGATATTCACACTTGCCACCTCAGACGCACTGCCACTCGCATCCTCAACCACAGACACTTCCATACCCGCACCCTCCTCATCCACTCCATCAGTCACCGCACTCTCACTCACATGCACACTGGGGTCAGTATTATTTTGCCTCACCTTTTGGGTATTTCCAGGTTTTGTTTTCCCACTGCTACAGCCACCTACTGGTGGCATCTTCCCTGCTGGGGGGTTTGGCACACACAGTGCTGCTGTCCCTTTAAGAGTCCTGCTGCCATTGGGTTTAAGCAGCACTGTCTGACTTTCCACCACAGCAGGCACAGAGCTTCCTCCCTCACTGGCAGGTAGGAAGTCAGGAGCAGACCCGCCTCCAGCTCCATCCTGCCTTGTGGCCGGAGCCCCCACCGCAGGTAAGCCCCCCGACACAGGGGACCCCGCCAGGCAGGCGCCCTTGCTGCTATCTGCTGCAGATGCAGTTCCTGCACCATTGCTGACCGCAGCTAAGACCATTTTTTTTCTTTTGCTTTGGAAGCCACGCCCCCAGCCTCCAGCCGCACAGGACAGCTATCCAAAGCTGCTCCTACATGGGCAGCGGGTGCCGAGGAGGCCATGCCCCCTGAGACCGGCCGCAGCGGGACCCCCAGAGCCGACCCAGAGCTGGATCCACCCCCAGGAATCCCCCCAGCGGTACCAGCCCCCCGAGGCACAGCACCCCCCACCACCACACCCTGGGCCACAAACAGCCTGGCCACAGCAACTCCAGCGGATGGCCCCAGGCTAGGCCACTCCCCCTCAGCATCCACCAGCAGCGATGCCCCCAATGCAGGAGACCCCGACTTCACCGCAGACCCCACCATGGGAGCCTCCACCATTTTCTTTTTATGAGCCTGTTCAGCCGGAGCCGCAGGCCCCTCACCCTTTACTTTACTAGGTGCCTGGGTCTCCAGAAGCGATCCAGCTTTAACGGATCCGTAAGTGGGGGAACCAGACACCCCAGCGCTCACCGCCGGAGATGCGGTCCCGGCTGTCACTCTCCTGCCCACCACTGGGCCACCCTCCACATCATGCTCCATATCAGACACATCACTACCCCCTCCATTACCACAAACAGAGGCAGCGCCCTGCGTGTCATGGCCTGTAATCTCCCCGCTCCCTCGCTGCGGACCCACAACAGAGGCCGAGCCGGGGTGGGTAGCGGGTGCCGCACAGCGGGACCGGGGGGCCCCAGAGAGGGGGACATACACGAATTTCTGCACAGTTGATGTTTTCTGCTTATTCCTTTTCTTGGCCTTTCTCTTCATCCCCCTCCTGGTTGCCTCGTCCTCGCAGATCTCATCCCCGAACCTCAGCTGGTTAAAACGGATCGGGGACTCGATCTGCCGGATCTGCTGCATGACGAGGCAGCCCCCCTCACTGCTACTACTCCCACCATCCTCATCCTCCCCCTCGCTCCCGCTGTCCCCTGAAGGGCCAGAATCTGACGGGAGAGCCACCTGCTCGGGGGCTATCCCGCTATGCGACGCCTGGAGATCTCTTACCAGGCCACCAGGCGGTGGGTAGGGCACGACCTCCTCCTCGCATTCCTCTTCCTCATCATCCTCCTCCACCACCTGGCCGGAGCTCCGTGACCCCTCCAGAGCCCCACCGGCCATGGCTCTGAACCGGTCATCGTTCTCCAGCTTTTCACGGAAGGGCCCGCTGCCATCCAGGATCTCACATCTCCGGCTTTCCAGGTCTTGTATGGATTTTTTGATCTTCTTGACCGCGGCGGATAGCTCGGCCTTCTTATTGCCGGAGGCCCTGTCAGACCTCTCCTTAGCTACCCTCAACTCCCCCCAGAGGGATTTTAGCTTCCTTGAGGCGTCCTCATACTCGCAGAGGTGCGCATGGACGCGGGAACCATAGACCAGGGCGGATTCTCTAGCCGCCTTGGTGCCCCAACCAAGAGGCACCGCTGCAGCACCCCTGCTCGTACTCGGCCTACCTCCGGGGGAAGGAGCCGCCGCGGCCTCAGGGGTCCTATGGGTCTTCATGTTGGATCCTTGGCCAGATCTTGTGGCCCTAGCCGGAGTTGGAGTCCTCCCACCCCCCGCCGACTTGGACCGGGAGGTGGGAGCCGGGGGCCCAGCCCCGGAGGCCAGTCCCAAAATGAGCCTTCTTTCCTGGGAAGGGGGCAGACAAAAAGTCCTGGATGGAAAACTTTACCTCCCTTCCCAGGAGCTCTCTCTAGGCAGCACACAGAGCACACGGCAAACAGGCTCCGCCTCTTCCTGTATGACACTCCAGAGCTGCACTCACTATTCTGCTGGTGCAGTCACTGTGTACATACATTATATTACTGATCCTGAGTTACCTCCTGTATTATACCCCAGAGCTGCACTCACTATTCTGCTGGTGAAGTCACTGTGTACATACATTACATTACTGATCCTGAGTCACATCCTGTATTATACCCCAGAGCTGTGCTCACTATTCTGCTGGTGCAGTCACTGTGTACATACATTACATTACTGATCCTGAGTTACATCCTGTATTATACCCCAGAGCTGCACTCACTATTCTGCTGGTGCAGTCACTGTGTACATACATTACATTACTGATCCTGAGTTACATGCTGTATTATACTCCAGAGCTGCACTCACTATTCTGCTGGTGCAGTCACTGTGTACATACATTACATTACTGATCCTGAGTTACATCCTGTATTATACACCAGAGCTGCACTCACTATTCTGCTGGTGCAGTCACTGTGCACATACATTACATTACTGATCCTGAGTTACATGCTGTATTATACCCCAGAGCTGCACTCACTATTCTGCTGGTGCAGTCACTGTGCACATACATTACATTACTGATCCTGAGTTACATGCTGTATTATACCCCAGAGCTGCACTCACTATTCTGCTGGTGCAGTCACTGTGTACATACATTACATTACTGATCCTGAGTTACATCCTGTATTATACACCAGAGCTGCACTCACTATTCTGCTGGTGCAGTCACTGTGTACATACATTATATTACTGATCCTGAGTTACCTCCTGTATTATACCCCAGAGCTGCACTCACTATTCTGCTGGTGAAGTCACTGTGTACATACATTACATTACTGATCCTGAGTTACATCCTGTATTATACCCCAGAGCTGTGCTCACTATTCTGCTGGTGCAGTCACTGTGTACATACATTACATTACTGATCCTGAATAAATATATACGGTAAATGGAGGGCACCGCAAAAATACAACAAAGATTGGAAGGTTCACTGTGGGCTTGTGATTAAACATAAAGAAAGAGCAAGAAAAAGATCATGCCCACATAGACAGGAACACCTCCATATATATACCAGTATCAAAAATGGTGTTTATTAAATTGGCAAAAAACTCAAGACTGCACATAAGTACACACACAAAACAACAACACAAAAACCATTAAAAACACTTAAAAAATGCAAACATGCAAGAAAACATGCCTATATATATCTATAATGTAACGCTGGGAGCGTCACTCTGACCGAAGCCTTTATAGACTGCGCAAGCGCCGGCGCAGTCTGGACCCCACAGGGTGACGCTCCCAGGAGATCTCGGTATGCGTAAACACTGAACGCACACCGCGATCTCCACCAGAGAGTCAGGGACCGCCAGGAGGGTCAGTATCGGCTATATTCACCTGTCCCCCGTTCCAGCGCTGCGTGCGGCTCCGTCTCCCGGGTCCTCTGCTGTGACGTTCCCAGTTCAGAGGGCGCGATGACTCGCTTAATGCGCGCCGGCGCCGCCCTCTGACTGAACAGTCACAGCCAGAGGAGCCGGAAGATGGCGGCGCGCAGCGCTGGAACGGGACAGACAGGTGAGTATAGCAAGTGCTGGGGGCCTGAGCTAGCGGTGACTCCGGCACCTGACCCCCACAGCGCGCCGGTGTCCCCGCCTGCTCAGGCCCCCCACCACTCGGCGCCCAGCGACGATAGGTGAGTATGGTATTTTTTTTTTTTTATATATGGCAGCAGCATACGGGGCATATATAATGGAGCATCTTATGGGGGGCATATAATACAATGGTGGCGCAGGATGGGAGCAGCACATGACAGAACGGGGGCAGGAGGGAGCAGCACATGACAGAACGGGCGCATGATGGGAGCAGCACATGACAGAATGGGGGCGCAAGATGGGTGCAACACATGGCAGGATGGGGACGCAGGATGGAGCAGCACATGTCAGAATGGGGGTGCAGGATGGAGCAGCACATGACAGTATGGGGACGCAGGATGGAGCAGCTCATGACAGGATGGGGACGCAGGATGGAGCAGCACATGACAGAATGGGGGCGCAGGATGGGTGCAGCACATGACAGGATGGGGACGCAGGATGGAGCAGCACATGACAGGATGGGGGCGCAGGATGGAGCAGCTCATGACAGGATGGGGACGCAGGATGGAGCAGCACATGACAGAATGGGGGCGCAGGATGGGTGCAGCACATGACAGGATGGGGGCGCAGGATGGAGCAGCACATGACAGGATGGGGACGCAGGATGTAGCAGCACATGACAGGATGGGGGCGCAGGATGTAGCAGCACATGACAGGATGGGGACGCAGGATGGAGCAGCACATGACAGGATGGGGGTCAAAATGGGAGCAGCTCATGACAGGATGGGGACGCAGGATGGAGCAGCACATGACAGGATGGGGGTCAAAATGGGAGCAGCACATGACAGGATGGGGCGCAGGATGGAGCAGCTCATGACAGGATGGGGACGCAGGATGGAGCAGCTCATGACAGAATGGGGGCGCAGGATGGGTGCAGCACATGACAGAATGGGGGCGTAGGATGGAGCAGCTCATGACAGGATGGGGACGCAGGATGGAGCAGCACATGACAGAATGGGGGCGCAGGATGGGTGCAGCACATGACAGGATGGGGACGCAGGATGGAGCAACACATGACAGGATGGGGACGCAGGATGTAGCAGCACATGACAGTATGGGGGCGCAGGATGTAGCAGCACATGACAGGATGGGGACGCAGGATGGAGCAGCACATGACAGGATGGGGGTCAAAATGGGAGCAGCTCATGACAGGATGGGGACGCAGGATGGAGCAGCACAAGACAGGATGGGGGTCAAAATGGGAGTAGCACATGACAGGATGGGGGCGCAGGATGGAGCAGCTCATGACAGGATGGGGACGCAGGATGGAGCAGCTCATGACAGAATGGGGGCGCAGGATGGGTGCAGCACATGACAGAATGGGGGCGCAGGATGGGTGCAGCACATGACAGGATGGGGACGCAGGATGGAGCAGCACATGACAGGATGGGGACGCAGGATGGAGCAGCACATGACAGGATGGGGCGCAGGATGTAGCAGCACATGACAGGATGGGGACGCAGGATGGAGCAGCACATGACAGGATGGGGACGCAGGATGGAGCAGCACATGACAGGATGGGGGTCAAAATGGGAGCAGCTCATGACAGGATGGGGACGCAGGATGGAGCAGCACATGACAGGATGGGGGTCAAAATGGGAGCAGCTCATGACAGGATGGGGGCGCAGGATGGAGCAGCACATGACAGGATGGGGGTCAAAATGGGAGCAGCTCATGACAGGATGGGGGCGCAGGATGGAGCAGCACATGACAGGATGGAGACCATATACCAATATAGATGCTCGCCACCCGGGCGTAGAACGGGTTCAATAGCTAGTATATATATATATAGTCATATCCTAGAATGAGGAAAATGACAGCCCACAAAACATGTGCTTCCCACAATAAGGTTATCACAAGAATCTGACTGCACAAGCGAAGATAATGCAAGGATAAATAACCACTCCATGAAATGGGTGTGAAGATGTTAATATTGCAATACCATACATCCCTATAATAAGGCACATAATATGCGTGCAGGATACTTCAATAATATAGAAACTTTAGTCATATGGCAAAAAGAAAAAAGAAAAAATGTAACTGATGAAAAAAGGCGTACAATAAAAATGGTGATGAATGAGACAGTAGAAAAAATAGAAAAGCATAAGAGATGTTAATGTATGAAATGTCTCAGTAATAGTACGCATAGGACCTGCGGGAGGGGGAGTGAGAGGGGGAACTAGACAATGCAAGAGCCCAAAACCTCAATCCCATGGGGGAAAAAAAAAAAAAACCTTGTCTTACCCACAGTCCAAAGCCATAGAGAAAGATCTTGTGAGGTGGGGAAGCAGAATGTGGGATAGGCTCCCACGCGTATCGCCGCCTGAGTAGCGGCTTCCTCAGGGAAAAGATATCATGTATTATACCCCAGGGCTGCACTCACTATTCTGCTGGTGCAGTCACTGTGTACATACATTACATTACTGATCCTGAGTTACATCCTGTATTATACCCCAGAGCTGCACTCACTATTCTGCTGGTGCAGTCACTGTGTACATACATTACATTACTGATCCTGAGTTACATCCTGTATTATACCCCAGAGCTGCACTCACTATTCTGCTGGTGCAGTCACTGTGTACATACATGACATTACTGATCCTGAGTTACATCCTGTATTATACCCTAGAGCTGCACTCACTATTCTGCTGGTGCAGTCACTGTGTACATACATGACATTACTGATCCTGAGTTACATCCTGTATTATACCCTAGAGCTGCACTCACTATTCTGCTGGTGCAGTCACTGTGTACATACATTACATTACTGATCCTGAGTTACATCCTGTATTATACCCCAGGGCTGCACTCGCTATTCTGCTGGTGCAGTCACCGTGTACATACATTACATTACTGATCCTGAGTTACCTCTTGTATTATACTCCAGAGCTGCACTCACTATTCTGCTGGTGCATTCACTGTGTACATACATTACATTACTCATCCCAAGTTACATCCTGTATTATACTCCAGAGCTGCACTCACTATTCTGCTGGTGCAGTCACTGTGTACATACATTACATTACTGATCCTGAGTTAAAACCTGTATTATACCCCAGAGCTGCACTCACTATTCTGCTGGTGCAGTCACTGTGTACATACATTACATTACTGATCCTGAGTTAAAACCTGTATTATACCCCAGAGCTGCACTCACTATTCTGCTGGTGCAGTCACTGTGTACATACATTACATTACTGATCCTGAGTTACATCCTGTATTATACCCCAGAGCTGCACTCACTATTCTGCTGGTGCAGTCACTGTGTACATACATTACATTACTGATCCTGAGTTACCTCCTGTATTATACCCCAGAGCTGCACTCACTATTCTGCTGGTGCAGTCACTGTGTACATACATTACAGTACTGATCCTGAGTTACATCCTGTATTATAACCCAGAGCTGCACTCACTATTCTGCTGGTGCAGTCACTGTGTACATACATTACATTACTGATCCTGAGTTACATCCTGTATTATACTCCAGAGCTGCACTCACTATTCTGCTGGTGCAGTCACTGTGCACATACATTACATTACTGATCCTGAGTTACATCCTGTATTATACCCCAGAGCTGCACTCACTATTCTGCTGGTGCTGTCACTGTGTACATACATTACTGATCCTGAGTTACATCCTGTATTATACTCCAGAGCTGCACTCACTATTCTGCTGGTGCAGTCACTGTGTACATACATTACTGATCCTGAGTTACATCCTGTATTATACCCCAGAGCTGCACTCACTATTCTGCTGGTGCAGTCACTGTGTACATACATTACATTACTGATCCTGAGTTACATCCTGTATTATACTCCAGAGCTGCACTCACTATTCTGCTGGTGCAGTCACTGTGTACATACATTACAGTACTGATCCTGAGTTACATCCTGTATTATACCCCAGAGCTGCACTCACTATTCTGCTGGTGCAGTCACTGTGTACATACATTACATTACTGATCCTGAGTTACATCCTGTATTATACTCCAGAGCTGCACTCACTATTCTGCTGGTGCAGTCACTGTGCACATACATTACATTACTGATCCTGAGTTACATCCTGTATTATACCCCAGAGCTGCACTCACTATTCTGCTGGTGCTGTCACTGTGTACATACATTACTGATCCTGAGTTACATCCTGTATTATACTCCAGAGCTGCACTCACTATTCTGCTGGTGCAGTCACTGTGTACATACATTACTGATCCTGAGTTACATCCTGTATTATACCCCAGAGCTGCACTCACTATTCTGCTGGTGGCAGTGGATGACCAGCTAGCTGACGTTCTATGATGCTTCTTTTCTCAGAATGTGGTATGTCGTTATTTCCGTGTCCCCGCTCTTGTTCATGGCTTTGTTTCCTGGGATACACAGGATGTGATACATTGTGGATACATTATACATGGACTCTTCTATGATGGGAGCCATCACCGTCCACCTGATAATTGCAGAGTCCTAATGATGTAACTGATGGAACACATTACAGTGCTCGTCCGTATTTATCAGAGCGTATCTTGCTCCTCTGCCGGCTGCGTCGCCGTAGAGGGAATTCTCCGGATTTCCTTTTTTAGTGTTTATTTCCTTTTGGGTGATAAGATTTACACATCGCTAATTTTCCTGGATTCCGTGTAGATGAGTGAGACGTTCAGCGTTACCCGCACTTCCTCCATAATTCGGGATTGTGCTTCCTGCACTGGACAGTTTGTATTTTCATATTTATGAGTGATGCTTAAGATCGGTAATCAATATAATACTGACGGTCGTCCGGAAACATCATTGATCATCTGATCGGAAGCACACATGGTTTCCACGGGTCACAGTGACAAACACTTAGTAGTGGCTGCTCCTGGTATTGCAGCTCCGTCCCATTCACATCAGTAGGACAGATGTGCGGAGAGCTGCAATACCAGACACAACTAAATGTAGGGCACTCCACATGGGAAATAATGAAGAAAAAAGGACAACTTGTCAGCCCCTCAGCAAATCACTTGAGTAGTTCGATATTAGTGACCTATTCTGAGGTTGGGATAGGTCCTCAGTGTTAAACAGAAGCAAACCATTGTATAAGCAGAGAACATACAGGCTTCAGATGGAACGAGCCCATTAATGAACTGCATCAAATGCTAGGAGCTACTTCCAGCCACCACTAGGGGGAGCTGCCTGTATACAGAGATACATGATAAGATTCGGTCTGCAGTCACCACTAGGGGGAGTGTTGTGAATTCTGCTCTTGGGCTCCCTCTGGTGGTTATGAGTGGTAGTGCTGTGGTAGTTGGATCGCAGCATTTATCAGGTGTATCCATTTTTTGCAATTTGGGCTGGGCTATTTAAGTCCTGCTTTATCCTTTAGTCAGTGCCAGTTGTCCATTGTTTTTGGAGGATTCATCCATTCCTGGTCTCTCCTGGTCTGCTGTTCATTTCTTCAAAGATAAGTTCTGGCCTTGTTTTTTCTGTCCACTTGCTGTGGACCTTATAGTTCTGTGAATTTTCACGTTTTGCTTTGTCCAGCTTAGTCTGTGAAGGATTTTTTGCAGCCAAGCTGTGTCTCTGGAGATGCAGATATACCCTCCATGTCTTTAGTCAGATGTGGTGTTTTGTATTTTCTGTGGTGGATATTTTCTAGTGTTTTAATACTGACCACATAGTACTCTGTCCTATTCTATCTTTTTAGCTAGTATGGCCTCCTATGCTAAATCCTGATTTCATGTCTGCGTATGTTATTTTCCTCTCCTTTCACAGTCAATATTTGTGGGGGGGCTATCTATCCTTTGGGGATTTTCTCTGAGGCAAGATAGTTTTCCTGTTTCTGTCTTTAGGGGTAGTTAGTTCTTAGGCTGTGTCGAGGGGTCTAGGGAGTGTTAGGTACATCCCACGGCTACTTCTAGTTGCGCTGCTAGTTCAGGGTTTGTGGTCAGTACAGGTACCACCTTCTCCAGAGTACGTCTCATGCTGCTCCTAGGCCACCAGATTATAACAGGGGAGCTCCCTGTAGACAGAGATACATGATAAGATCCTGTCTGCAGTCACCACTAGGGGGAGCTCCCTGTATACAGAGATACATGATAAGATCCTGTCTGCAGCCACCACTAGGGGGAGCTTCCTGTATACAGAGATACATGATAAGATCCTGTCTGCAGTCACCACTAGGGGGAGCTCCCTGTATACAGAGATACTTGATAAGATCCTGTCTGCAGCCACCACTAGGGGGAGCTCCTGTATACAGAGATACATGATAAGATCCTGTCTGCAGTCACCACTAGGGGGAGCTCCCTGTATACAGAGATACATGATAATATCCTGTCTGCAGCCACCACTAGGGGGAGCTTCCTGTATACAGAGATACATGATAAGATTCTGTCTGCAGTCACCACTAGGGGGAGCTCCCTGTATACAGAGATACTTGATAAGATCCTGTCTGCAGCCACCACTAGGGAGAGCTACCTGTATACAGAGATACTTGATAAGATCCTGTCTGCAGCCACCACTAGGGGGAGCTCCTGTATACAGAGATACATGATAAGATCCTGTCTGCAGTCACCACTAGGGGGAGCTCCCTGTATACAGAGATACATGATAATATCCTGTCTGCAGCCACCACTAGGGGGAGCTTCCTGTATACAGAGATACATGATAAGATTCTGTCTGCAGTCACCACTGGGGGGAGCTCCCTGTATACAGAGATACTTGATAAGATCCTGTCTGCAGCCACCACTAGGGAGAGCTACCTGTATACAGAGATACTTGATAAGATCCTGTCTGCAGCCACCACTAGGGGGAGCTCCTGTATACAGAGATACATGATAAGATCCTGTCTGCAGTCACCACTAGGGGGAGCTCCCTGTATACAGAGATACATGATAATATCCTGTCTGCAGCCACCACTAGGGGGAGCTTCCTGTATACAGAGATACATGATAAGATTCTGTCTGCAGTCACCACTAGGGGGAGCTCCCTGTATACAGAGATACTTGATAAGATCCTGTCTGCAGCCACCACTAGGGAGAGCTACCTGTATACAGAGATACATGATAAGATTCTGTCTGCAGTCACCACTAGGGTGAGCTCTCTGTATACATAGATACATAATAAGATCCCATCTGCAGCCTCCACTAGGGGGAGCTCCTTGTATACAGAGATACATGATAAGATCCTGTCTGCAGCCACCACTAGGGGGAGCTCCCTGTATACAGAGATACATGATAAGATCCTGTCTGCAGCCACCACTAGGGGGAGCTCCTGTATACAGAGATACATGATAAGATCCTGTCTGCTGCCACCACTAGGGGGAGCTCCCTGTATACAGAGGTACATGATAGGATCCTGTCTGCAGCCACCACTAGGGGGAGCTCCCTGTATACAGAGATACATGATAAGATCCTGTCTGCTGCCACCACTAGGGGGAGCTCCCTGTATACAGAGGTACATGATAGGATCCTGTCTGCAGCCACCACTAGGGGGAGCTCCTGTATACAGAGATACATGATAAGATCCTGTCTGCTGCCACCACTAGGGGGAGCTCCCTGTATACAGAGGTACATGATAGGATCCTGTCTGCAGCCACCACTAGGGGGAGCTCCCTGTATACAGAGATACATGATAAGATTCTGTCTGCAGTCTCCACTAGGTGGAGCTCCCTGTATACAGAGATACATGATAAGATCCTGTCTGCAGCCACCACTAGGGGGGGAGCTCCCTGCATACAGAGATACATGATAAGATCCTGTCTGCAGCCACCACTAGGGGGGGAGCTCCCTGTATACAGAGATACATGATAAGATCCTGTCTGCAGCCACCACTAGGGGGAGCGCCCTGTATACAGAGATACATGATAAGACCCTGTCTGCAGCCACCACTAGGGGGAGCTCCCTGTATACAGAGATACATGGTAAAATCTGTCTGCAGGCACCACTAGGGGGAGCTCCCTGCATACAGAGATACATGATAAGATCCTGTCTGCAGCCACCACTAGGGGGAGCTCCATGCATACAGAGATACATGATAAGATCCTGTCTGCAGCCACCACTAGGGGGGGAGCTCCCTGTATACAGAGATACATGATAAGATCCTGTGTGCAGCCACCACTAGGGGGAGCTCCCTGTATACAGAGATACATGATAAGACCCTGTCTGCAGCCACCACTAGGGGGAGCTCCCTGTATACAGAGATACATGGTAAAATCTGTCTGCAGCCACCACTAGGGGGAGCTCCCTGTATACAGAGATACATGATAAGATCCTGTCTGCAGCCACCACTAGGGGGAGCTCCCTGTATACAGAGATACATGATAAGACCCTGTCTGCAGTCACCACTAGGGGGAGCTCCCTGTATACAGAGATACATGATAAGATTCTACCTGCAGTCACCACTATGGGGAGCTCCCTGTATACAGAGATACATGATAAGACCCTGTCTGCAGTCACCACTAGGGGGAGCTCCCTGTATACAGAGATACATGATAAGATTCTACCTGCAGTCACCACTAGGGGGAGCTCCCTGTATACAGAGATACATGATAAGATCCTGTCTGCAGCCACCACTAGGGGGAGCTCCCTGTATACAGAGATACATGATAAGATCCTGTCTGCAGCCACCACTAGGGGGAGCTCCCTGTGTACAGAGATATATAAGATTCCAGTGGATTGGTTATAAATGACCGATAACAGAGGATCCATCCCACACTGATCCCAAGAACAGCGTTCCCTTACTCTCTGTGATATCTGTCAGTCCTATAGACACTAATGGAGCCATCGTCTCTATTCACTTAAGAAACTGTGGGACCCTCTTTTTCGGGATCAGATATTGTTTTTGGGGTAACTTTGCTAAAATGCTCATAATGCACAAGTGGACTTTGCGGAATATTTTTCAGTAATTATAACCCATTTAGTGAGAGTTTTTTCCCTTTTCTCTTCGTCGGGGTGTCTCCGCTGGCAGAGGGAATATGTTTAATGTTTTAAAAATAACATTCTATAAATAAAATTAAATGAAATTATGGATTTCTACTTTGTAGGAAAACATCCTTTTTATTTCCCTTCTTATTTAACGACACATTAGAAAGTCTCTAAATGTTCATTAAAGTAATAAAGCGTCCGTTGTTCCCCTCCAGGAGGAGGAGCGCAGCATCGCACCCATAGACACTTTATTAAGTCTAGCAGGAAATTACATTGGAGAGCGCGCCGCTCCCTTTCACCTAGTTCAGTGTTGCAATAATTAATGTTTCTCTCCAACTTCTCCTGGTTTGGGACTCGTTAGCCTTTTCACTGCTGCTGACAGTACATGGATAATTAGCAATATAGCTTCACTCGGCGAGATCCTTTAACGCTTAAATTTTATATTATTTTAACTCATTTTATGTAGCTTTGAAGAATAAGCCGTAATGTGTTTACGTGAGGAGTAACACTTTTTCTGGCCATTATATGACTTCTGTCCTGCATTTTCACCAGTTTTCCTCTCCGCAGGATTTCTTTTCAATTTTCAGTTGTCTCCGAACTGGTGAGTGGGTGGAGACGAGCTGCTTTGATATCTTCTATAAACTGCACACACAAATATGAGGGATTCCTACTAATCTGTCTCTATATGAGACCCATTCAGAAACAAAGCCAGTACTCAGCAGTGTAGCTGGGAATTCAGCTCTGGGGTACGATAAAACAATTTACAAAAAAAGCCACAAACTGTAGAACATCTTACATTCGTACTAATCTGTGTAACTTTGAATCTAGGTATGGTATTAGATAAAAGCTAGAGTTCAGAGGACATTGACCATTAGTAGTGAGCAAAGTAGATGGGAATTCACCTCTGGGATAAGATAAAAGAATTTACAAAAAGGCTGCAGCATGTAGAACATCTTATGTTGATACAAATCTGTGTACAGTAACTCTGAATCCAGGTGTGGTATCAGATAGAAGCTAGAGTTCAGAGGACATTGACTATTAGTACTGAGCAAAGTAAATGGGAATTCAGCTCTGGGGTAAGATTAAAGCATTTCAAATATGCCTCAACATGGAGGACCTCATTCAGCAGTACTGATCTGTGAAACTGAATTCATTTCCTGCGTAAGAGTAAAGCCAGGGTGTGAAAGACATCAAGCAGTGGTACTAAGCAGTGTAGCTTGGAGTTCATATTTGGGGTAATATAAAAGTATTTACAAAAATGCTATAAATAGAGAACATCATACGGTGGTACTGATCCATGTAGCTGGGAATCCAGCACTGGAGTAAGATTAAAGCCAAAGTTTGGAGAACATCAAACAGTAGTAGTTAGTAGTGTAGCTTGGATGTTCTGAGATGAGCTATAAATAGAGAACATCATACAGTGGTACTGATCCGTGTAGCTGGGAATCCAGCACTGGAGTAAGATTAAAGCCAAAGTTTGGAGAACATCAAACAGTAGTAGTTAGTAGTGTAGCTGGGATGTTCTGAGATGAGCTAAAATCATGTTTCATATAGCACATGCTCAGTAGCCGCAGCAGCATGGAGGACATTATACAGCAGTACTGAACAGTGAAGCTGTGAATCCAGCTACGGATTGAGATATAATAGTTGTTTTTACCTTCATCTGCCTGGTCTCTCACTGTCCTAAGTGCTTTTCACACTTTTCAGTGTCAGCTGATATCTCCTCATGTTGAAAAAACGAATTTGATTTCTCTGTGTGAATGGTGAGCTAGGGAGAAAGGGGAAGAAGTGATTCCTAAGTGGAGAAAGAAGCCGATAAGATTTCACAATTGATCATACCTGCTTGTGCCTAATAATGTAGTATATCACAAGGCATGTTGATTTCCTTACACTGTTAAATGTGTTTATGGTCAAATATTCAAGTGGGAGTTGCCTGTCGCATTAGTCCCTTGTTTTGGGTGGAGCTTAACTTAATTTTAATTCTCAGTGTTAATTTAGTTCACTAATGCTGATGATTTATACACCCTGCTCCACATTATTATTACTGTGTTCTGAATCTATTTTTACATATTTTTTCCTTTTTTTTTCTTGGCGTATTAGCCCAAATCGAGTGGCACAAGATGACGAGCTTTGGATATAAAACATGCTTTTGCGGTACTCCGTTTAGAGATGTTTATGCTTTATGTGGTTACTTTCTGGCTATGACTTCAATGTTGCAATAATGTATAGAATTTAATTTGCGATATAGGTAGTTTAGAGAGTTGCCGCAGGGAGTGTCACCATGTCCTCTGTACAGTCCTGGTGAATTCGTTACAGCACCCAAATTTCATCCAACAAGGGTAGGCTTAAAGTTTAGACCCTAAACCAATGTCATCTGAAATGTTGATTATGCCTGTACGTGTATAGTTGCATTGTGCGAATGTTTCTCCTCTTTCTAGAAATTAATGCAAATGTTTTTGAAAATTTAATTCCCAGTGCACTGTGCTTGGCCGGCTTTTACAGCTCTCCGTTCTCTCTCCTCTTTCCACCGGCGGCTTCCTGTCAGTGACTGACAGGTCACTCCTATTTGTGATCTGCTCTCCCACCTGAGATCTTGCAGAGGAGCTGCCCTTCCTGGCACAGATCGATAGTCCAACTCTCACAACGGTAACAGGACTTTATTGCGTGCGCCGCCCCTGGGAATGATGGCGCCTGTGTGAGAGAACAGGTCATCAGTCAGTAATCAAAAGGAGGAGAATGAGGGGACGAGGCTGTAGAGCTGTAAGTGCAAGCCAAACCCTGGTCAATGATGAGTTAATTTGCAGAAACATTTGCCAATGGATTGGAGAAATGGACTTATGATACAAAGGTGGAGACAAAATCATCATTTTAGATGTAATACATTGACTACATTAATTTAGGGTCTAAAAACCTGTTGACAAGTTCCCTTTACCCTGGACTCAACTGTTCTTTGTCTAACACCAATTTATATTCCCTGATGACACTACAGATACTACTGTATGTGTTCTTCACCATTTGTCAAACTGCGTAAGGTCCTGAGTTCAGCGTTTCAGAAGGTCATGAGATCAGCATTTCGTAAGGTCCTGAGCTCAGCGTTTCAGAAGGTCCTGGGCTCAGCATTTCATAAGGTCCTGAGATCAGTGTTTAAGAAGGTCCTGAGCTCAGTGTTTTGTAAGGTCTTGAGCTCAGCGTTTCAGAAGGTTCTGAGCTCAGCGTTTCATAAGGTCCTGAGCATAGCATTTCAGAAGGTCCTGAGCTCAGCGTTTCAGAAGGTCCTGAGCTCAGCGTTTCATAAGGTCCTGAGCATAGCATTTCAGAAGGTCCTGAGCTCAGCGTTTCAGAAGGTCCTGAGCTCAGCGTTTCAGAAGGTCCTGAGCTCAGCGTTTCAGAAGGTCCTGAGCTCAGCGTTTCAGAAGGTGCTGAGCTCAGCATTTCAGAACGTCCTGAGCTCAGCATTTCAGAAGGTCACAGCGTATTGTGGAGGACAGGTCTAGAAGGAAGAGTATAAAGAATTGGCTTTGGCAGATAACGGGTCTTTTGTGACTTTGGATAGGGCAGGTTCAGCTGAGTTGTGGGCTCAGGAGCCGGATCGTAGGTTGTTGGAGTGAGAGATGGGTGGAAAGTTCTATGAGAACATGCTGTTCAATGAGGTCAATAGCTGGATATAGAGATTTGGCCATTGGACGTTGAAGTTAGGTTTGTTAGGGTCAAGCATATAATTGGTAAGGTGTGACTTGGAGACAAGAGTGTCAAGTTTCTCTTTAGTCATATGGGGGAAAATCATTGGGCAGTCTTTTAGATTGTTTCAGAGAGTTGTACAGTCATGGCCAAAAGTATTGACACCCCTGCAATTCTGTCAGATAATACTCATTTTCTTCCTGAAAATGATTGCAAACACAAATTCTTTGTTATTATTATCTTCATTTAATTTGTCTTAAATGGAAAAAATACAACAAGAATTGTCCTAAAGCCAAATTGGATATAATTCCACACCAAACATAAAAAAAGGGAGTGGACAAACGTATTGGCACTGTTCGAAAAATCATGTGATGCTTCTCTAATTTGTGTAATTAACAGCACCTGTAACTTACCTGTGGCACCTAATAGGTGTTGGCAATAACTAAATCACACTTGCAGCCAGCTGACATGGATTAAAGTTGACTCAACCTCTGTCCTGTGTCCTTGTGTACCACATTGAGCATGGAGAAAAGAAAGAAGACCAAAGAACTGTCTGAGGACTTGAGAAACCAAATTGTGACGAAGCATGAGCAATCTCAAGGCTACAAGTCCATCTCCAAAGACCTGAATGTTCCTGTGTCTACCGTGCGCAGTGTCATCAAGAAGTGTAAAGCCCATGGCACTGTGGTAACCTCCCTAGATGTGGACGGAAAAGAAAAATTAACAAGAGATTTCAGCGCAAGATTGTGCGGATGTTGGATAAAGAACCTCGACTAACATCCAAACAAGTTCAAGCTGCCCTGCAGTCCGAGGGTACAACAGTGTCAACCCGTACTATCCGTCGGCGAAAAGGGACTATATGGTAGGAGACCCAGGAAGACCCCACTTCTTACCCCAAGACATAAAAAGGCCAGGCTGGAGTTTGCCAAAACTTACCTGCAAAAGCCTAAAATGTTTTGGAAGAATGTTCTCTGGTCAGATGAGACAAAAGTAGAGCTTTTTGGGCAAAGGCATCAACTTGGAGTTTACAGGAGAAAAAAAGAGGCATTCAAAGAAAAGAACACGGTCCCTACAGTCAAACATGGCGGAGGTTCCCTGATGTTTTGGGGTTGCTTTGCTGCCTCTGGCACTGGACTGCTTGACCGTGTGCATGGCATTATGAAGTCTGAAGACTACCAACAAATTCTGCAGCATAATGTAGGGCCCAGTGTGAGAAAGCTGGGTCTCCCTCAGAGGTCATGGGTCTTTCAGCAGGATAATGACCCAAAACACTTCAAAAAGCACTAGAAAATGGTTTGAGAGAAAGCACTGGAGACTTCTAAGGTGGTCAGCAATGAGTCCAGACCTGAATCCCATAGAACACCTGTGGAGAGATCTAAAGATGGCAGTTTGGAGAAGGCGCCTTCACATATCAGGGACCTGGAGCAGTTTGCCAAAGAAGAATGGTCTAAAATTCCAGCAGAGCATTGTAAGAAACTCATTGATGGTTACCGGAAGCGGTTGGTCGCAGTTATTTTGGCTAAAGGTTGTGCAACCAAGTATTAGACTGAGGGTGCCAATACTTTTGTCTGGCCCATTTTTGGAGTCTTGTGTGAAATGATCAATGTTTTGCTTTTTGCTTCATTCTCTTTTGTGTTTTTTCATTTAAGACAAATTAAACGAAGATAATAATACCAAAGAATTTGTGTTTGCCATCATTTTCAGGAAGAAAATGAGTATTATCTGACAGAATTGCAGGGGTGTCAATACTTTTGGCCATGACTGTAGATTTAAAGCATTCAATTTTGAAGTTGAGCAATTGTCAGTCCTTAATGAAATGCATTGAGATGTAAGGGTGCACTGGACACGTCCGAAGAATGAACGGATGATCAGGTTGTCATAATTTCCTGGTGACCCACTAGACTCTGGCAAGTCAATCTGTCTACTTCACTGATGGTTCATCTACACCAGTGTTTCCGAAACTCCAGTCCTCACGGACCCCAACAGGTCATGTTTTCAGGATTTCCTTAGTATTGTACAGGTGATGGAAGTATCAGGAGCTCTCTCTCTTGTGCAGCACTATGGAAATCCTGAAAACATGACCTGTTGGGGTCCATGAAAACTGGAGTTTCAGAAATACTGATCTACACAATAAGTCAATCCAATGTTTGAAGAGCCATAAATCTTTCCTTTTTCCTGAAGGCAGATGACAAACACACCACTGAGGTTGACCCAATGGATCTTGATCATGGGCTACTCATGAATGAGCTCAGGTGATTCAGTCGCTTTGATCTCTACCTTCACATGCGGCATGTATAGAGCACTATGCCGACCACGACTGGTAGGAGACCCAGTCATGCAATATTCCTGAATCCCTGAGTAAGGAGAACATCATGTATTCAAAACAGTCTGGTTACCTCTAGACTCTAACAAGTTGGTGGTTAATTCAGTCTGTCAATGCAATGGTGCTTGACCTATGGATATTTCTAATCAACTTACTAGAAAACAAGGAAGGTACAAGCACAGCAGCCACGAGGTCTACCAAATGGACGTTGATCATGGTTGAATCTTGAGTCCGCTCAGATGGGTCGGTCGTTTCAATCTCTTCCTTTACAGGCCGTTTCTGCCCACCACTGGCAGTAGACCCGGTGATACTCCCGGAGATGACTACACTACAACTTTAATTATTAATTGTTTTTCCCTGTAATCTAACCGTCACACGCGCTCACATATTTCACAGCACCGAATGACTCATGACAAATGTTTAATTAAAATTCTGCTCATCCATCTCTCCTACCTGTTTTATTCAGGAGTCATAAATGAACATCTATTGTCAGATGGGAATAATACATGCATTTAGTGATTAAATAATTGAATTCTGTGGAGGCTAAATGAAGTAGCCAAGCTCATTTATACCAGAGGCTGTAGGTTCCCGTATTCCCTCGATTATCGACCTCTGACTTGCCGCTCTTACAGACTCATTTCGACTCTCTCAATACTTCGTGGAGACATGATTGTCTACGCTTCTCCGGGATCCCCACCTGATCGGTGCAGAGACTTCTGAATGCTTAGAGAACAATGTTCTCCGATTCTGATGACTTTTTCCACCTGTTCCTGACATCTTCTCTGTGACTTATTAAATCTCAGTCAAATGAATTATTGAAAAACTCAATTTTTATTATGCTGGATTTCATTTATTTGATTGAGACATTAGAAGATACTGCAGATATTGTATATTGCTTCATGTTCAAGTCATTATGTTTCACAGATCTTTAAAGGTGTTCTCTGCTTCCAATGACCCATTTAGATAATGCACGTAGTTGGATATGGCAGAGATGGTCTATTATTTCTAGTAGTATGTGTTGTATTTTTGGGGGTCTCTTGGTGGGAGTTTGCCACTTTTAGTTATATGGTTGATTCCAGAATCATTGAATCGTAGAATGTTAGATTTGGAAGGGACCTCCATGGTCATCATGTCCAACCGCCAGCTCAATGCAGGAGTCATGTCATCCATCTCCGAGACTTGTCTGTCCAGACTTTGTTTGAAGACTTCCATTGAAGGAGGCACTGATTTTCTGGTATTCTAGTTGCATAATGTCAACCCCATAAAAACTTATGATCTTGAGTTTCCTAATATCTTCTTGACTCTTCTTGTATCCAGGACACCCATCATGTAAAAAAATAAATAAATCATCCACCCCCACAACATTACTAAAGCCTTGGTCAATGCATATGTTTTTAGAGGGGTGCCATGACCAAGAGTGAATAGGTGAGTTTGCTATCTGAAGTTACACAGTAGAAGCTCCCAACATCTTGCCTGTTGTCTCCAGGGCAGTAATCCATTATCATCTAGAATGAAGTTCTTCAGGGCAAATGTGTTGGGTTTCCTAACTATGGAATCCTACAGTTATATAGCTCACAGTTTGAAAAATGACTGGACATCTGCTTTACGTTGAGAATCGGTTGGGTCAGTCTAGAAGATGCCAAGCTCTATTTTAAGACATTTGCTTGTTTTGCCTTGATAAAGGTGCCAATACAGTGCTGAAACGCGTCGGTTAATGAAAACCTTCATTTTATACTATCGAGGATTCTTCATTTGCTTCATATCTCCATTGAAGTTAATTGCTATATGGAAGAATTTTTCCTCAAGCCATTTGGCCCAACTGCAGATTCTAAGGCTCTTATTAGTGTAGTGTCCATACATAACCACCCATGGTGAGCACCACCATCCCTCTCATTTATCATGATGCGGTATAGCCCTGTTTGACTCTTCTGTCCTAACCAGACATCAGCACCTTCCCAAAATGTGACCCAGAAGCAGGGGAGACATTGTATTTGTCACTCTTGTGCTAGGAACTTGTCACATTTTTGGTTTTAGCATTTGATAGGTCAACAAAATAATGCTGTCCAAAAAGAATTACAAAACTTCCCGTCCTCGAATCTTAGTGCCGTAACACAATTTTCTCTCTTGGATTCAAGCGATGTCCTTCATAAGACACAATAAATGCAGTGTACGTGTGTAGGAGTCTGACAAATTGCATTAGAATTTCCATCTGAAAATTCCGGTGTTGATGGGTTTGAGAGCCTCTTGTTTCCATGTGCTCGGTACATTTGCTTTTGTAGATCTCTTCTGGCTCATTCTTCTCTTGTGCTGATGTCCTCACCGTTCATCCATTCACCGAGTATATGGCGATGGTTATTGTTCTGAGCAGCATCTGTGCCGGGAAGTGTCAACGTTACATCGGTTTTGCACATCTACGACTGTTTATGAACGAGATCCAGTAATGATCGTTTTCGTCCTTCAGCGCACAAATATCTGTGGATGGGAAAAAAGCATGATTTTGTTTTTAATATAATAATACAAAAATAAAATAACTGCTAACTAACGCCCCATCTACTAGTCAAAGCCCTCATTAGCATAGGAAACGGGGACATTATAAATGCTTTTCTTAAAAATGTGATACAAGGATGGTTAAGCAGAGAACTTATAAATAAATGCTGCTGGGTTTGAGGGAACTGACAGGTTTCCTTTAAGATATCAGATCTCATGCTTTGCGCTGAAGAGGGTCAACACCACGAAACATGTCTGCAAATTGAGATTCTGGTTTGGCTTCCGTCTTAAGTCATATGGCAAGGCTCGTTAAAGGGTACATTTTAAGGGTACATTTTTAACTTTTAGGATTGCTACTTCCGATAGACATCAATAGAGTTCAAGTCCTCTTCGTCTCTGAAGAGACAACAGCCTTTGTGTAAGACATATGCAAAGGCTATCCATCAAAGCCTATCTATCAAAGAAGCCTCCGTAGGGCCTGTTGGTCAAAGGGCTTACTGTTTACATGATACGCAGAGGTTCTGCCCTGGTGTTGGGCCTGGCAAGGTGCCTCCATTGTTGACTTTGGGAAGACATCACTGGTTTTGGACTTGCAATGCCCGTGTGGTCCTAACTTAAGTAGAAGATATATTACTGGGAGAATGAACAAGCAGAGGTTGATAGGAAGTCTGACCATGGAAACAATCAGATACAAGGAAGTCCTCCAAGCTTACTGCTCTTGGGTGCCCTGTATTTAGAAGTGATGATGTTGGAGATTCTGACATTGTGCAGACGTCAACTCCTTGGGTAATGAATTCAACGCCCGTCCATTCTTGGCCTTGTATAATCGATCCCTGGCGATGTAGAAGAGGTCTGCCAGTGAAATTTATCTTCATTCTGAACAAAACCCTTAAGTTCTCTTCCAACCTTCAAAGGTCCAATTGCTCTCAGGTTCCCAGTTAGCATCATCTTCTGGTAGCTGGCCATCTTGTTTCTGAGTCCTTGGCACTTTTTTCATGCCCTGTCTCATCTCCTTCTTTATAAGACATATGTCCCGGTGAAGGCAACGTTCCAGCGTTGAGCATTAGATCAGGGTGTTGGGATTGACGAGCCTTTCGGGAGATGTGAGCGCATGCAGGTGTATTATCTTTCATTGATTCAACACTTCTTTTAGTGAAACGACTTTGGGAAGGTGATCTTATTTTAACCTTGTTACTCCTCTGGGGCCAATTTAAATTTTTACTGCCTTTTAAGTCTAGGTCAGACTTCAGTTTCTGGCTTTGAACTTGTGACCAGAGCTGGCACTTTTTTTTTTCTTTCTTCTTGATCAGGCCGAGGAGCATCTGTTGCCAGACAAGCATCCTAGAAAAGAAAAGGTCAAATGTTCAATAAAATGTTCCTCGCGTTGGAGAACGCTAATGCGTTGTGACTTTGCATGCTACTGTGCTGTTTGTTCCTTTGTCTGTGAATGTGCAGATAGGAGCGTGCCCTATATATACTCTTTGTTTTTCCGCTATGTTCCACTATGAAACAGACGCCCATGATGGGTTCCTCCAAGGTTTTCCGAGCCGTTTGTCTGTTCACCTTATTTCACTCCGTTAAGGATTGGTCACTTCTCCTGCGCTGTTGGCTATGTAACTCGGAGCGGAGTGTTTGACAGATAATGGTTTTTCCGAAATGGTGACACGGAGCAGCGCTTTCGTTCTGCTTTTATCTGTCACAATGGCTTATGTCATCTTCCCTTGAAAATACTGTCTACTGTTTAAGTTCAAAAAGTATTCCAAACCGTTTAGCACCTCCAAACTTTACACAACTGGTCTGTTGCAGTAACTTATGAAAAGCATTGGTTAGATATAAAGTATAGAAAAAAAAAATTCGAATAAAAAATAGTAGCTAACCCAAAAAATTGGCCCCCTGATGAAGGTGCCATCCGAAACGCGCGTTGGGGTGTTGAGGTGGATCCCCTGGGCCACCACTGGAACATTCCTCACAGGTAATAGTGCGTATTTCAATATTTTAGCATCTATTTTAGCACTCTTTGCACTTTACCTTTTTCGGCTGGAGATAGGATTATTTGGTCCCCATTTGTTTGACCTCCATGCTGTCAGTTTTGCCTGCTACAGGTTGGATTAATTTATTTCCCTGGAGACTTTGTATATTTATATAGGTGCCTGTATGTAGGCTCATAATTGTGGGGATGCTTTTCGGTTTCCAGATATTAATATTTATTCTGTAATTGGATTTACCGGGAATACTGGCCCATTTGTGGTCCCGCCTGCCCTTGAGCGTTTTTTTTTAATACTCCCTTTGTATGTTATTCACAGATGTTGTAACATTCCCTTCACAATGTATTCATCAATAAAATGTATAATCTTTCTACAAAATTTTGGACTTTTTGATCGCGAGGTTCTGTTGCTTTTGCTTTGTCCACAACTGGTCTGTTGTATCAAAGGCGAAGCTATGGGGGGTGCAGACGTATCGGTAACGGCGGGTGCTGGTGACTAGTGTGACGGTGAGGATGCCACTGCCACATAACAAGGTACCAATACTGTAATCGGTTGATAAGGTAGCAGAACAAATGTAGAATTTGGATTGGTGGCGACTTTAAAGGGAGTCCATCACCCCCAAAATGCATTTTAAGTGGGCAATGCAGTGCTGTAGGGGAATGGATCCTATAAAATCCACTGTACCTATAGCTGGCAACTCATTTTTAATTTGAAAGCAAATGGAGAGGCCACCATTAGCCTCATCATTTGCATATTGGGGGCCTTACCCCATGTTAACATTACAGAGTCATAATCATGTAAGGCCATTTGTAAATATCTGATCATTTTTAGTCTACTTGGAGGGATTTAGACATCGCATCGGGAAGATTTACCAAGACTGGACTTATGTGCCAATCCCAAACCAACAGAAATTGGAGTGAGGCCACGGCCGGACAATGGTGCCATTCACAGACCAGTCAGGCAATTTTATGTGCCCATTCACATTGTGGAACGGTGCATGAACTTACTGTTATTTGGGTGCAGTATGAGAATGCATTTATGGTACTGCCCGTCACTGTTATTTGGGTGCAGTATAGGAGTGTTTTTATGGGGCTGCCCGTCACTGTTATTTGGGTGCAGTATAGGAGTGTATTTATGGGGCTGCCCGTCACTGTTATTTGGGTGCAGTATAGGAGTGTATTTATGGGGCTGCCCGTCACTGTTATTTGGGTACAGTATAGGAGTGTATTTATGGGGCTGCCCGTCACTGTTATTTGGGTACAGTATAGGAGAGTGTATTTATGGTACTGCCCGTCACTGTTATTTGGGTGCAGTATAGGAGTGTATTTATGGTACTGCCCGTCACTGTTATTTGGGTGCAGTATAGGAGAGTATTTATGGGGCTGCCCGTCACTGTTATTTGGGTGCAGTATAGGAGAGTATTTATGGTGCTGCCCGTCACTGTTATTTGGGTGCAGTATAGGAGTGTATTTATGGTACTGCTCGTCACTGTTATTTGGGTGCAGTATAGGAGTGTATTTATGGTACTGCCCGTCACTGTTATTTGGGTGCAGTATGAGAATGCATTTATGGTACTGCCCGTCACTGTTATTTGGGTGCAGTATAGGAGTGTATTTATGGGGCTGCCCGTCACTGTTATTTGGGTGCAGTATAGGAGTGTATTTATGGGGCTGCCCGTCACTGTTATTTGGGTGCAGTATAGGAGTGTATTTATGGTACTGCTCGTCACTGTTATTTGGGTGCAGTATAGGAGAGTATTTATGGTGCTGCCCGTCACTGTTATTTTGGTGCAGTATAGGAGAGTATTTATGGTGCTGCCCGTCACTGTTATTTTGGTGCAGTATAGGAGAGTATTTATGGTGCTGCCCGTCACTGTTATTTGGGTGCAGTATAGGAGTGTATTTATGGTACTGCCCGTCACTGTTATTTGGGTGCAGTATGAGAATGCATTTATGGTACTGCCCGTCACTGTTATTTGGGTGCAGTATAGGAGAGTATTTATGGTGCTGCCCGTCACTGTTATTTTGGTGCAGTATAGGAGAGTATTTATGGTGCTGCCCGTCACTGTTATTTTGGTGCAGTATAGGAGAGTATTTATGGTGCTGCCCGTCACTGTTATTTGGGTGCAGTATAGGAGTGTATTTATGGTACTGCCCGTCACTGTTATTTGGGTGCAGTATGAGAATGCATTTATGGTACTGCCCGTCACTGTTATTTGGGTGCAGTATAGGAGAGTATTTATGGTGCTGCCCGTCACTGTTATTTTGGTGCAGTATAGGAGAGTATTTATGGTGCTGCCCGTCACTGTTATTTTGGTGCAGTGTAGGAGAGTATTTATGGTACTGCCCGTCACTGTTATTTGGGTGCAGTATGAGAATGCATTTATGGTACTGCCCGTCACTGTTATTTGGGTGCAGTATAGGAGAGTATTTATGGGGCTGCCCATCACTGTTATTTGGGTGCAGTATAGGAGATTATTTATGGGGCTGCCCGTCACTGTTATTTGGGTGCAGTATAGGAGTGTATTTATGGTACTGCCCGTCACTGTTATTTGGGTATAATAATAATCTTTATTTTTATATAGCGCTAACATATTCCGCAGCGCTTTACATTTTTTTTTGCACACATTATCATCACTGTCCCCGATGGGGCTCACAATCTAATTTCCCTATCAGTATGTCTTTGGAATGTGGGAGGAAACCGGAGTGCCCGGAGGAAACCCACGCAAACACGGAGAGAACATACAAACTCTTTGCAGATGTTGTCCTTTGCGGGGTTTGAACCCAGGACTCCAGCGCTGCAAGGCTGCAGTGCTAACCACTGCAGGAGTACCAAACTACCCGTAAAATAAAATCAAATATTTATTGGAAAAATGTATCACACCAAAATGCAAAATAGTATAAGTAAAATGTATACCGTGGACAAACAGATACAATGGTGAAGGACAGAAATCAACCCAATTGCATATATGTAAACAGGACCAGGGAAAAAATGACATTATACATTATACATTATGTATATGTTCCAGCATATATCACCGGTTACAGGGAAGATCTAGGGTAAATTAAAGCCACATAGATCACCACAATTGTGACCTAAAATAAAGTGTCCAGAACTCCATGCAATGTGCATCAATACAAACAATAATGTCTCACCCAAGTAGGTCCGTGCACGTGGTTGAAAGAACGCAGCCCCAACGCGCGTTTCACGTGGGCTTCCTCAGGGGGCCATGCTTACACTTGTGTGTCTTCCGTTTATATATGTACCCTACACACCTGTCCCCATTGTGGACATAATTGTCGGCGCATGTGAGTGAAGTGTGCAGGGCCAGATATGACATCACCATCAGGCCTCCTGCGTGACGCACGCTGACCGCGGTCGTAACCATAGTAACCACAGCCAGCACGTGCCACATTACGGACGCCGACGGCAATGCTCCCGCCCGCACCCATCACGGACATGCGCACATGTCCCACCTCATTAATCAGCACCCAAACAGCCCATGTCCACAGACAGAGCAGCCGGGCATGACGAACCTCCACAATCCCCGCCCAGGCACGCCCAGGAAGCCGGCAGTCACCGAGGTAATCCAGGCCATAACGTACCTGTATGGGCGGACCAAGGATCACAACAAGGTCACACCCCCCGCACACAAAAACCGGACATGTAACTTCATAGTATGTAAAAGTAAGTATGAACCGGCGTGATAAAGTGAATAATAAGTAACCTAAAAAACGCCAATAGTAAAGTGACAGTGCAACAACATGAATAATACTCAGTGCAAGACCATGTACGCATAGCATATATAACAATCAATATAATATAATAAAGTGACATAGTATAATTATGAACAAAGTGAAAATAATCCGGCCCACAAGTAGAAAAATTCATTCATCCAGCTTGAGTCAGGTGAAAGATTAGATGTCCGGCTGAAGTCCATTGTCCAGGAAACGGGCCATAATTCATATGTAACTTCACACATAGGGGATCAGGTGAGCTCCATCAGGGTACCATATTTAGTGCATTGAAACATAAAAACTAAAAAGACTAAAAAAAAGAACACAAATTAGAATACAGACACACAATCTTAAAAGCTAAATCCACATCATAGGTATGAGGCAAAGCTCAGTTGTTCATTTAAGCCATCAGGGACCATTGTTCCAAGAGTTGCTATCCATTTACATTCCCTTTGAGCCAAAAAAAATATTTTGAGAAATTTTGGATTACAATTATGTTTATCCCTAAAATGTCTGGGCAGAGTTTTCAAGGTACTTACATCCTCCACATTAGTGGCTGCCATGATATCTCTTACGTGTTCACGCGTTCTAACGCGAAGTTCTCTCGAAGTTAACCCTACGTATACCCATGAACCCGTACAACAGGCATAATAAATTACATGGGTAGTATTACATGTAATATGATCCTTGATTTTGAATTCATGAGAGCCATCACTCGATGTGAAGGATGTTGCCCTTATCAGGTTATTACAGGCCAGACAGTTCCCACAAGGGAAAATGCCTACTCTAGGTGTTCCTACCCCAAAATGATCAGTGGGTTTAGCTATATAATGGCTATCAACCAACATGTCACGTAAATTTCTAGACCTTCTTGCCGTCATCATAGGTTTCTCAGGTAAATACTTTGCAAGAATGGGATCTGTTCTCAATACCGACCAGTGCTTGGATAAAATAGCTCTCATGGTTTCCCACTGATGATTGTAGGTCGATATAAACCTTGTCGTTGCCTGTCTCCCGTCTTTCCTATCTCTTTTAGCCACATGATGACCTGAGAGAAGAGCATCCCTATTAGTCCTTCTAGCTCTCTCATATCCTTTCTTAATACTTCTCCCACTGTACCCACGCTCCAAAAGTCTCCCCCTAAGGTCCAAGGCCTGTTTCTCAAAATCATCCGAAGAAGTGCAAATCCTTTGCATGCGAAGAAACTGTCCTGTAGGGATGGCCTTAATAGTGGACCCGACATGTGCTGATGACGCATGAAGAAATGAATTTACGGATGTCCCCTTTCTGAAGACATCAGTCACCACAGATCCATCATCTTTAACCTGTATATTGATGTCCAGGAAGGAGATCTCCCACCTATGATATGTATAGGTAAGTCTGATGTTTGAGTCGTTGCGATTTAAGTCCAACATAAATGAATCTAAGTCCTGAACCGTACCCTGCCAAATAAAAAGAATATCATCTATGAAGCGGAACCAGCCAATGATTTGGGAGGCGGCACGTGTGTCATAAGGAAAAATGGATCGTTCCCAAAAAGCTAAAAACAAGTTTGCGTAAGCCGGCGCACATGTCGCCCCCATGGCGGTCCCACGCTGTTGTAAATAAAAACGATCTCTAAAGTAAAAAAATTGTGTGTTATGACAAATCGCAACAACTCAAGCACCAGGCCACGCACATCTGGATCAATATTACGTGCTTCTAGAAAAAATTGTGATGCCATTAAGCACTCCTCATGATCAACACAGGTGTAGAGCGACTCCACATCAGCCGTCACCAGCAACATGTTGGGTTCAAGATACATACCATCCAATCTTCAAAGGACGTTCGTGGTGTCCCGGACATGGGAGGGCAGCGTTTCAACCTGTGATTTTAAATAATGATCAATATATTTACATATAGGGTTGCAAAGCCCTCCCATGCCCGACACAATTGGACGACCCGGTGGATTGACAGTATCTTTGTGGACCTTAGGGAGAAGATAGAACGTGGGCACCTTGGGATTTTGGATCAACAGGCCATCATGTACTTTTTTAGAGATAATACCCCTCTCAAATGCTATATCAAGTATAGACTCAATCTTATTCTGATAGTGCTTCATAGGATTCTCATGGAGCAGAGAGTAAGTATTTCTATCACGCAGTTGCCTAAAGGCCTCTTTCTCGTATTTCTCCACCGGCCAAACCACCACATTCCCCCCCCTTATCAGCGGGCTTAATAACCACATCATTTAAGTGTCCCAATTCTTCAAGTGCCCGTCTATGTTGAAAGGATAAATTATCCCTCCTTCCTTTATTACTAATGGTTTTGAATTCATTAGCAACCAACTTCGTAAAAATGTCGACTTGGGAACACAATGTTAAAGGGAGAAAGTGGTGGACTTGGGAGTAATGGGCAGTGGAGAAACAGTTACACTCACAGGATGAGATTCAGATTCCAACTCCTCCAATAGACGAATAACCTCCAAATCTTGTACAGTATCACTACTAGACCTAGGGTCATCTTTGGAGTGTAGTCGTTTCAGAATCAATTTTCTGGAGAAAAGGTGACTGTTATTTGGGTGCAGTATAGGAGAGTATTTATGGTACTGCCAGTCACTGTTATTTGGGTGCAGTATAGGAGAGTATTTATGGTACTGCCGGTCACTGTTAGTTGGGTGCAGTATAGGAGTGTATTTATGGTACTGCCCGTCACTGTTATTTGGGTGCAGTATAGGAGTGTATTTATGGTACTGCCCGTCACTGTTATTTGGGTGCAGTATAGGAGTGTATTTATGGTACTGCCCGTCACTGTTATTTGGGTGCAGTATAGGAGTGTATTTATGGTACTGCCCGTCACTGTTATTTGGGTGCAGTATAGGAATGTATTTATGGTACTGCCCGTCACTGTTATTTGGGTGCAGTATAGGAGTGTATTTATGGCACTGCCCATCACTGTTATTTGGGTGCAGTATAGGAGTGTATTTATGGTACTGCCCATCACTGTTATTTGGGTGCAGTATAGGAGAGTATTTATGGTACTGCCCATCACTGTTATTTGGGTGCAGTATAGGAGTGTATTTATGGTACTGCCCATCACTGTTATTTGGGTGCAGTATAGGAGAGTATTTATGGTACTGCCCATCACTGTTATTTGGGTGCAGTATAGGAGTGTATTTATGGTACTGCCCGTCACTGTTATTTGGGTGCAGTATAGGAGTGTATTTATGGTACTGCCATACACTGTTAGTTGGGTGCAGTGTAGGAGTGTGTTTATGGTACTGCCCGTCACTGTTATTTGGGTGCTGTATAGGAGAGTATTTATGGCGCTGCCCGTCACTGTTAGTTGGGTGCGGTATAGGAGTGTATTTATGGTACTGCCCATCACTGTTATTTGGGTGCAGTATAGGAGTGTATTTATGGCACTGCCCATCACTGTTATTTGGGTGCAGTATAGGAGAGTATTTATGGTACTGCCCATCACTGTTAGTTGGGTGCAGCATAGGAGTGTATTTATGGGGCTGCCCGTCACTGTTATTTGGGTGCAGTATAGGAGAGTATTTATGGTACTGCCCGTCACTGTTAGTTGGGTGCAGTATAGGATAGTATTTATGGTACTGCCCATCACTGTTATTTTGGTGCAGTATAGGAGTGTATTTATGGGGCTGCCCGTCACTGTTATTTGGGTGCAGTATAGGAGAGTATTTATGGCACTGCCCATCACTGTTAGTTGGGTGCAGTATAGGAGTGTATTTATGGCACTGCCCATCACTGTTAGTTGGGTGCAGTATAGGAGTGTATTTATGGCACTGCACATCACTGTTATTTGGGTGCAGTATAGGAGTGTATTTATGGCACTGCCCATCACTGTTATTTTGGTGCAGTATAGGAGTGTATTTATGGGGCTGCCCGTCACTGTTATTTGGGTGCAGTATAGGAGAGTATTTATGGTACTGCCCGTCACTGTTATTTGGGTGCAGTATAGGAGTGTATTTATGGCTCTGCCCATCACTGTTATTTTGGTGCAGTATAGGAGAGTATTTATGGTACTGCCTGTCACTGTTATTTGGGTGCAGTATAGGAGAGTATTTATGGTACTGCCCATCACTGTTAGTTGGGTGCAGTATAGGAGTGTATTTATGGTACTGCCCGTCACTGTTTTTTGGGTGCAGTATAGGAGTGTATTTATGGTACTGCCCATCACTGTTATTTGGGTGCAGTATAGGAGTGTATTTATGGTACTGCCCATCACTGTTATTTGGGTGCAGTATAGGAGAGTATTTATGGTACTGCCCATCACTGTTATTTGGGTGCAGTATAGGAGTGTATTTATGGTACTGCCATACACTGTTATTTGGGTGCTGTATAGGAGAGTATTTATGGCGCTGCCCGTCACTGTTAGTTGGGTGCGGTATAGGAGAGTATTTATGGGGCTGCCCGTCAGTTATTTGGGTGCAGTATAGGAGTGTATTTATGGTACTGCCCATCACTGTTATTTGGGTGCAGTATAGGAGAGTATTTATGGGGCTGCCCGTCAGTTATTTGGGTGCAGTATAGGAGTGTATTTATGGTACTGCCCGTCACTGTTATTTGGGTGCAGTATAGGAGAGTATTTATGGGGCTGCCCGTCAGTTATTTGGGTGCAGTATAGGAGTGTATTTATGGTACTGCCCGTCACTGTTATTTGGGTGCAGTATAGGAGAGTATTTATGGTACTGCCCGTCACTGTTATTTGGGTGCAGTATAGGAGTGTATTTATGGTACTGCCCGTCACTGTTATTTGGGTGCAGTATAGGAGTGTATTTATGGTACTGCCCGTCACTGTTAGTTGGGTGCAGTGTAGGAGAGTATTTATGGTACTGCCCGTCACTGTTATTTGGGTGCAGTATAGGAGTGTGTTTATGGCACTGCCCGTCACTGTTATTTGGGTGCAGTATAGGAGTGTATATATCGTACTGCCCGTCACTGTTATTTGGGTGCAGTATAGGAGTGTATTTATGGCGCTGCCCGTCACTGTTAGTTGGGTGCGGTATAGGAGAGTATTTATGGTACTGCCCGTCACTGTTATTTCGGTGCAGTATAGGAGTGTATTTATGGTACTGCCCGTCACTGTTATTTGGGTGCAGTATAAGAGTGTATTTATGGCGCTGCCCGTCACTGTTAGTTGGGTGCAGTATAGGAGAGTATTTATGGGGCTGCCCGTCACTGTTATTTGGGTGCAGTATAGGAGTGTATTTATGGTACTGCCCGTCACTGTTATTTGGGTGCAGTATAGGAGTGTATTTATGGCACTGCCCATCACTGTTATTTGGGTGCAGTATAGGAGAGTATTTATGGTACTGCCCATCACTGTTAGTTGGGTGCAGTATAGGAGTGTATTTATGGGGCTGCCCGTCACTGTTATTTGGGTGCAGTATAGGAGTGTATTTATGGGGCTGCCCGTCACTGTTATTTGGGTGCAGTATAGGAGTGTATTTATGGCACTGCCCATCACTGTTATTTGGGTGCAGTATAGGAGAGTATTTATGGTACTGCCCGTCACTGTTATTTGGGTGCAGTATAGGAGAGTATTTATGGTACTGCCCGTCACTGTTATTTGGGTGCTGTATAGGAGAGTATTTATGGTACTGCCCGTCACTGTTATTTGGGTGCAGTATAGGAGTGTATTTATGGCGCTGCCCGTCACTGTTAGTTGGGTGCGGTATAGGAGTGTATTTATGGCACTGCCCATCACTGTTATTTGGGTGCGGTATAGGAGTGTATTTATGGCACTGCCCGTCACTGTTATTTGGGTGCAGTATAGGAGAGTATTTATGGTACTGCCCGTTACTGTTATTTGGGTGCGGTATAGGAGAGTATTTATGGTACTGCCCGTCACTGTTATTTGGGTGCGGTATAGGAGAGTATTTATGGTACTGCCCGTCACTGTTATTTGGGTGCAGTATAGGAGTGTATTTATGGTACTGCCCGTCACTGTTAGTTGGGTGCAGTATAGGAGAGTATTTATGGTACTGCCCATCACTGTTAGTTGAGTGCAGTATAGTAGAGTACTTATGGTGCTGCCCGTCACTGTTATTTGGGTGCAGTATAGGAGTGTATTTATGGCACTGCCCATCACTGTTATTTGGGTGCAGTATAGGAGAGTATTTATGGTACTGCCCATCACTGTTAGTTGGGTGCAGCATAGGAGTGTATTTATGGGGCTGCCCGTCACTGTTATTTGGGTGCAGTATAGGAGAGTATTTATGGTACTGCCTGTCACTGTTAGTTGGGTGCAGTATAGGATAGTATTTATGGTACTGCCCATCACTGTTATTTTGGTGCAGTATAGGAGTGTATTTATGGGGCTGCCCGTCACTGTTATTTGGGTGCAGTATAGGAGAGTATTTATGCTACTGCCCGTCACTGTTATTTGGGTGCAGTATAGGAGTGTATTTATGGCACTGCCCATCACTGTTAGTTGGGTGCAGTATAGGATAGTATTTATGGCACTGCCCATCACTGTTATTTTGGTGCAGTATAGGAGTGTATTTATTGGGCTGCCCGTCACTGTTATTTGGGTGCAGTATAGGAGAGTATTTATGGTACTGCCCGTCACTGTTATTTGGGTGCAGTATAGGAGTGTATTTATGGCGCTGCCCGTCACTGTTAGTTGGGTGCGGTATAGGAGTGTATTTATGGCACTGCCCATCACTGTTATTTGGGTGCGGTATAGGAGTGTATTTATGGCACTGCCCGTCACTGTTATTTGGGTGCAGTATAGGAGAGTATTTATGGTACTGCCCGTTACTGTTATTTGGGTGCAGTATAGGAGAGTATTTATGGTACTGCCCGTCACTGTTATTTGGGTGCGGTATAGGAGAGTATTTATGGTACTGCCCGTCACTGTTATTTGGGTGCAGTATAGGAGTGTATTTATGGTACTGCCCGTCACTGTTAGTTGGGTGCAGTATAGGAGAGTATTTATGGTACTGCCCATCACTGTTAGTTGAGTGCAGTATAGTAGAGTACTTATGGTGCTGCCCGTCACTGTTATTTGGGTGCAGTATAGGAGTGTATTTATGGCACTGCCCATCACTGTTATTTGGGTGCAGTATAGGAGAGTATTTATGGTACTGCCCATCACTGTTAGTTGGGTGCAGCATAGGAGTGTATTTATGGGGCTGCCCGTCACTGTTATTTGGGTGCAGTATAGGAGAGTATTTATGGTACTGCCCGTCACTGTTAGTTGGGTGCAGTATAGGATAGTATTTATGGTACTGCCCATCACTGTTATTTTGGTGCAGTATAGGAGAGTATTTATGGTACTGCCCGTCACTGTTATTTGGGTGCAGTATAGGAGTGTATTTATGGGGCTGCCCGTCACTGTTATTTGGGTGCAGTATAGGAGAGTATTTATGCTACTGCCCGTCACTGTTATTTGGGTGCAGTATAGGAGTGTATTTATGGCACTGCCCATCACTGTTAGTTGGGTGCAGTATAGGATAGTATTTATGGTACTGCCCATCACTGTTATTTTGGTGCAGTATAGGAGTGTATTTATTGGGCTGCCCGTCACTGTTATTTGGGTGCAGTATAGGAGAGTATTTATGGTACTGCCCGTCACTGTTATTTGGGTGCAGTATAGGAGTGTATTTATGGCTCTGCCCATCACTGTTATTTTGGTGCAGTATAGGAGAGTATTTATGGTACTGCCCGTCACTGTTATTTGGGTGCAGTATAGGAGAGTATTTATGGTACTGCCCATCACTGTTAGTTGGGTGCAGTATAGGAGAGTATTTATGGTACTGCCCATCACTGTTAGTTGGGTGCAGTATAGGAGTGTATTTATGGCGCTGCCCGTCACTGTTATTTGGGTGCAGTATAGGAGTGTATTTATGGTACTGCCCGTGACTGTTAGTTGAGTGCAGTATAGAAGTGTATTTATGGTACTGCCCGTCACTGTTAGTTGGGTGCAGTATAGGAGAGTGTTTATGGTACTGCCCGTCACTGTTATTTGGGTGCAGTATAGGAGTGTATTTATGGTACTGCCCGTCACTGTTAGTTGGGTGCAGTATAGGAGAGTATTTATGGGGCTGCCCGTCACTGTTAGTTGGGTGCAGTATAGGAGTGTATTTATGGTACTGCCCGTCACTGTTATTTTGGTGCAGTATAGAAGTCTATTTGTGGTACTGCCCGTCACTTTTATTTGTGTGCAGTATAGGAGAGTTTTTATGGGGCTGCCCGTCACTGTTAGTTGGGTGCAGTATAGGAGAGTATTTATGGGGCTGCCCGCCACTGTTATTTGGGTGCAGTATAGGAGAGTATTTATGGGGCTGCCCGTCACTGTTATTTGGGTGCAGTATAGGAGAGTATTTATGGTACTGCCCGTCACTGTTAGTTGGGTGCAGTATAGGTGTGTATTTGTGGTACCGCCCATCACTGTTATTTTGGTGCAGTATAGGAGAGTATTTATGGTACTGCCCGTCACTGTTAGTTGGGTGCAGTATAGGAGAGTATTTATGGTACTGCCCGTCACTGTTAGTTGGGTGCAGTATAGGAGAGTATTTATGGTACTGCCCGTCACTGTTATTTTGGTGCAGTATAGGAGAGTATTTATGGTACTGCCCGTCACTGTTAGTTGGGTGCAGTATAGGAGTGTATTTATGGTACTGCCCGTCACTGTTAGTTGGGTGCAGTATAGGAGAGTATTTATGGTACTGCCCATCACTGTTATTTTGGTGCAGTATAGGAGAGTATTTATGGTACAGCCCGTCACTGTTATTTGGGTGCAGTATAGGAGAGTATTTATGGTACTGCCCGTCACTGTTAGTTGGGTGCAGTATAGGAGTGTATTTATGGCACTGCCCATCACTGTTATTTTGGTGCAGTATAGGAGAGTATTTATGGTACTGCCCATCACTGTTATTTGGGTGCAGTATAGGAGTGTATTTATGGTACAGCCCGTCACTGTTATTTGGGTGCAGTATAGGAGTGTATTTATGGCGCTGCCCGTCACTGTTAGTTGGGTGCGGTATAGGAGAGTATTTATGGTACTGCCCGTCACTGTTATTTGGGTGCAGTATAGGAGAGTATTTATGGTACTGCCCGTCACTGTTAGTTGGGTGCAGTATAGGAGTGTATTTATGGCACTGCCCATCACTGTTATTTGGGTGCAGTATAGGAGAGTATTTATGGTACTGCCCGTCACTGTTATTTGGGTGCAGTATAGGAGTGTATTTATGGTACTGCCCGTCACTGTTAGTTGGGTGCAGTATAGGAGTGTATTTATGGCGCTGCCCGTCACTGTTAGTTGGGTGCGGTATAGGAGAGTATTTATGGTACTGCCCGTCACTGTTATTTGGGTGCAGTATAGGAGAGTATTTATGGTACTGCCCGTCACTGTTAGTTGGGTGCAGTATAGGAGTGTATTTATGGCACTGCCCATCACTGTTATTTGGGTGCAGTATAGGAGAGTATTTATGGTACTGCCCGTCACTGTTATTTGGGTGCAGTATAGGAGTGTATTTATGGCGCTGCCCGTCACTGTTAGTTGGGTGCGGTATAGGAGAGTATTTATGGTACTGCCCGTCACTGTTATTTGGGTGCAGTATAGGAGAGTATTTATGGTACTGCCCGTCACTGTTAGTTGGGTGCAGTATAGGAGTGTATTTATGGCACTGCCCATCACTGTTATTTGGGTGCAGTATAGGAGAGTATTTATGGTACTGCCCGTCACTGTTATTTGGGTGCAGTATAGGAGAGTATTTATGGTACTGCCCGTCACTGTTATTTGGGTGCAGTATAGGAGAGTATTTATGGTACTGCCCGTCACTGTTATTTGGGTGCAGTATAGGAGTGTATTTATGGCTCTGCCCATCACTGTTATTTTGGTGCAGTATAGGAGAGTATTTATGGTACTGCCCGTCACTGTTATTTGGGTGCAGTATAGGAGAGTATTTATGGTACTGCCCATCACTGTTAGTTGGGTGCAGTATAGGAGAGTATTTATGGTACTGCCCATCACTGTTAGTTGGGTGCAGTATAGGAGTGTATTTATGGTACTGCCCGTCACTGTTATTTGGGTGCAGTATAGGAGTGTATTTATGGTACTGCCCGTGACTGTTAGTTGAGTGCAGTATAGAAGTGTATTTATGGTACTGCCCGTCACTGTTAGTTGGGTGCAGTATAGGAGAGTGTTTATGGTACTGCCCGTCACTGTTATTTGGGTGCAGTATAGGAGTGTATTTATGGTACTGCCCGTCACTGTTAGTTGGGTGCAGTATAGGAGAGTATTTATGGGGCTGCCCGTCACTGTTAGTTGGGTGCAGTATAGGAGTGTATTTATGGTACTGCCCGTCACTGTTATTTTGGTGCAGTATAGAAGTCTATTTGTGGTACTGCCCGTCACTTTTATTTGTGTGCAGTATAGGAGAGTTTTTATGGGGCTGCCCGTCACTGTTAGTTGGGTGCAGTATAGGAGAGTATTTATGGGGCTGCCCGCCACTGTTATTTGGGTGCAGTATAGGAGAGTATTTATGGGGCTGCCCGTCACTGTTATTTGGGTGCAGTATAGGAGAGTATTTATGGTACTGCCCGTCACTGTTAGTTGGGTGCAGTATAGGTGTGTATTTGTGGTACCGCCCATCACTGTTATTTTGGTGCAGTATAGGAGAGTATTTATGGTACTGCCCGTCACTGTTAGTTGGGTGCAGTATAGGAGAGTATTTATGGTACTGCCCGTCACTGTTAGTTGGGTGCAGTATAGGAGAGTATTTATGGTACTGCCCGTCACTGTTATTTTGGTGCAGTATAGGAGAGTATTTATGGTACTGCCCGTCACTGTTAGTTGGGTGCAGTATAGGAGTGTATTTATGGTACTGCCCGTCACTGTTAGTTGGGTGCAGTATAGGAGAGTATTTATGGTACTGCCCATCACTGTTATTTTGGTGCAGTATAGGAGAGTATTTATGGTACAGCCCGTCACTGTTATTTGGGTGCAGTATAGGAGAGTATTTATGGTACTGCCCGTCACTGTTAGTTGGGTGCAGTATAGGAGTGTATTTATGGCACTGCCCATCACTGTTATTTTGGTGCAGTATAGGAGAGTATTTATGGTACTGCCCATCACTGTTATTTGGGTGCAGTATAGGAGTGTATTTATGGTACAGCCCGTCACTGTTATTTGGGTGCAGTATAGGAGTGTATTTATGGCGCTGCCCGTCACTGTTAGTTGGGTGCGGTATAGGAGAGTATTTATGGTACTGCCCGTCACTGTTATTTGGGTGCAGTATAGGAGAGTATTTATGGTACTGCCCGTCACTGTTAGTTGGGTGCAGTATAGGAGTGTATTTATGGCACTGCCCATCACTGTTATTTGGGTGCAGTATAGGAGAGTATTTATGGTACTGCCCGTCACTGTTATTTGGGTGCAGTATAGGAGTGTATTTATGGTACTGCCCGTCACTGTTAGTTGGGTGCAGTATAGGAGTGTATTTATGGCGCTGCCCGTCACTGTTAGTTGGGTGCGGTATAGGAGAGTATTTATGGTACTGCCCGTCACTGTTATTTGGGTGCAGTATAGGAGAGTATTTATGGTACTGCCCGTCACTGTTAGTTGGGTGCAGTATAGGAGTGTATTTATGGCACTGCCCATCACTGTTATTTGGGTGCAGTATAGGAGAGTATTTATGGTACTGCCCGTCACTGTTATTTGGGTGCAGTATAGGAGTGTATTTATGGCGCTGCCCGTCACTGTTAGTTGGGTGCGGTATAGGAGAGTATTTATGGTACTGCCCGTCACTGTTATTTGGGTGCAGTATAGGAGAGTATTTATGGTACTGCCCGTCACTGTTAGTTGGGTGCAGTATAGGAGTGTATTTATGGCACTGCCCATCACTGTTATTTGGGTGCAGTATAGGAGAGTATTTATGGTACTGCCCGTCACTGTTATTTGGGTGCAGTATAGGAGAGTATTTATGGTACTGCCCGTCACTGTTATTTGGGTGCAGTATAGGAGAGTATTTATGGTACTGCCCGTCACTGTTATTTGGGTGCAGTATAGGAGTGTATTTATGGCTCTGCCCATCACTGTTATTTTGGTGCAGTATAGGAGAGTATTTATGGTACTGCCCGTCACTGTTATTTGGGTGCAGTATAGGAGAGTATTTATGGTACTGCCCATCACTGTTAGTTGGGTGCAGTATAGGAGAGTATTTATGGTACTGCCCATCACTGTTAGTTGGGTGCAGTATAGGAGTGTATTTATGGTACTGCCCGTCACTGTTATTTGGGTGCAGTATAGGAGTGTATTTATGGTACTGCCCGTGACTGTTAGTTGAGTGCAGTATAGAAGTGTATTTATGGTACTGCCCGTCACTGTTAGTTGGGTGCAGTATAGGAGAGTGTTTATGGTACTGCCCGTCACTGTTATTTGGGTGCAGTATAGGAGTGTATTTATGGTACTGCCCGTCACTGTTAGTTGGGTGCAGTATAGGAGAGTATTTATGGGGCTGCCCGTCACTGTTAGTTGGGTGCAGTATAGGAGTGTATTTATGGTACTGCCCGTCACTGTTATTTTGGTGCAGTATAGAAGTCTATTTGTGGTACTGCCCGTCACTTTTATTTGTGTGCAGTATAGGAGAGTTTTTATGGGGCTGCCCGTCACTGTTAGTTGGGTGCAGTATAGGAGAGTATTTATGGGGCTGCCCGCCACTGTTATTTGGGTGCAGTATAGGAGAGTATTTATGGGGCTGCCCGTCACTGTTATTTGGGTGCAGTATAGGAGAGTATTTATGGTACTGCCCGTCACTGTTAGTTGGGTGCAGTATAGGTGTGTATTTGTGGTACCGCCCATCACTGTTATTTTGGTGCAGTATAGGAGAGTATTTATGGTACTGCCCGTCACTGTTAGTTGGGTGCAGTATAGGAGAGTATTTATGGTACTGCCCGTCACTGTTAGTTGGGTGCAGTATAGGAGAGTATTTATGGTACTGCCCGTCACTGTTATTTTGGTGCAGTATAGGAGAGTATTTATGGTACTGCCCGTCACTGTTAGTTGGGTGCAGTATAGGAGTGTATTTATGGTACTGCCCGTCACTGTTAGTTGGGTGCAGTATAGGAGAGTATTTATGGTACTGCCCGTCACTGTTAGTTGGGTGCAGTATAGGAGAGTATTTATGGTACTGCCCATCACTGTTATTTTGGTGCAGTATAGGAGAGTATTTATGGTACAGCCCGTCACTGTTATTTGGGTGCAGTATAGGAGAGTATTTATGGTACTGCCCGTCACTGTTAGTTGGGTGCAGTATAGGAGTGTATTTATGGCACTGCCCATCACTGTTATTTTGGTGCAGTATAGGAGAGTATTTATGGTACTGCCCATCACTGTTATTTGGGTGCAGTATAGGAGTGTATTTATGGTACAGCCCGTCACTGTTATTTGGGTGCAGTATAGGAGTGTATTTATGGCGCTGCCCGTCACTGTTAGTTGGGTGCGGTATAGGAGAGTATTTATGGTACTGCCCGTCACTGTTAGTTGGGTGCAGTATAGGAGTGTATTTATGGCACTGCCCATCACTGTTATTTGGGTGCAGTATAGGAGAGTATTTATGGTACTGCCCGTCACTGTTATTTGGGTGCAGTATAGGAGTGTATTTATGGTACTGCCCGTCACTGTTAGTTGGGTGCAGTATAGGAGAGTATTTATGGTACTGCCCATCACTGTTATTTGGGTGCAGTATAGGATAGTATTTATGGTACTGCCCATCACTGTTATTTTGGTGCAGTATAGGAGAGTATTTATGGTACTGCCCGTCACTGTTATTTGGGTGCAGTATAGGAGTGTATTTATGGCACTGCCCATCACTGTTATTTTGGTGCAGTATAGGAGAGTATTTATGGTACTGCCCGTCACTGTTATTTGGGTGCAGTATAGGAGTGTATTTATGGTACAGCCCGTCACTGTTATTTGGGTGCAGTATAGGAGTGTATTTATGGCGCTGCCCGTCACTGTTAGTTGGGTGCGGTATAGGAGAGTATTTATGGTACTGCCCGTCACTGTTATTTGGGTGCAGTATAGGAGTGTATTTATGGCACTGCCCATCACTGTTATTTTGGTGCAGTATAGGAGAGTATTTATGGTACTGCCTATCACTGTTATTTGGGTGCAGTATAGGAGAGTATTTATGGTACTGCCCATCACTGTTATTTTGGTGCAGTATAGGAGAGTATTTATGGTACTGCCCGTCACTGTTATTTGGGTGCAGTATAGGAGTGTATTTATGGCACTGCCCATCACTGTTATTTTGGTGCAGTATAGGAGAGTATTTATGGTACTGCCCGTCACTGTTATTTGGGTGCAGTATAGGAGTGTATTTATGGTGCTGCCCGTCACTGTTAGTTGGGTGCAGTATAGGAGAGTATTTATGGTACTGCCCATCACTGTTAGTTGGGTGCAGTATAGGATAGTATTTATGGTACTGCCCATCACTGTTATTTGGGTGCAGTTTAGGAGTGTATTTAAGCTACTGCTCGTCACTGTTATTTTGGTGCAGTATAGGAGAGTATCTATGGTACTGCCCGTCACTATTATTTGGGTGCAGTATAGGAGTGTATTTATGGCACTGCCCATCACTGTTATTTGGGTGCAGTATAGGAGAGTATTTATGGTACAGCCCGTCACTGTTATTTGGGTGCAGTATAGGAGTGTATTTATGGCGCTGCCCGTCACTGTTAGTTGGGTGCGGTATAGGAGAGTATTTATGGTACTGCCCGTGACTGTTAGTTGAGTGCAGTATAGAAGTGTATTTATGGTACTGCCCGTCACTGTTAGTTGGGTGCAGTATAGGAGAGTGTTTATGGTACTGCCCGTCACTGTTATTTGGGTGCAGTATAGGAGTGTATTTATGGTACTGCCCGTCACTGTTAGTTGGGTGCAGTATAGGAGAGTATTTATGGGGCTGCCCGTCACTGTTAGTTGGGTGCAGTATAGGAGTGTATTTATGGTACTGCCCGTCACTGTTATTTTGGTGCAGTATAGAAGTGTATTTGTGGTACTGCCCGTCACTTTTATTTGTGTGCAGTATAGGAGAGTTTTTATGGGGCTGCCCGTCACTGTTAGTTGGGTGCAGTATAGGAGAGTATTTATGGGGCTGCCCGCCACTGTTATTTGGGTGCAGTATAGGAGAGTATTTATGGGGCTGCCCGTCACTGTTATTTTGGTGCAGTATAGAAGTGTATTTGTGGTACTGCCCGTCACTTTTATTTGTGTGCAGTATAGGAGAGTTTTTATGGGGCTGCCCGTCACTGTTAGTTGGGTGCAGTATAGGAGAGTATTTATGGGGCTGCCCGCCACTGTTATTTGGGTGCAGTATAGGAGAGTATTTATGGGGCTGCCCGTCACTGTTATTTGGGTGCAGTATAGGAGAGTATTTATGGTACTGCCCGTCACTGTTAGTTGGGTGCAGTATAGGTGTGTATTTGTGGTACTGCCCATCACTGTTATTTTGGTGCAGTATAGGAGAGTATTTATGGTACTGCCCGTCACTGTTAGTTGGGTGCAGTATAGCAGAGTATTTATGGTACTGCCCGTCACTGTTAGTTGGGTGCAGTATAGGAGAGTATTTATGGTACTGCCCGTCACTGTTATTTTGGTGCAGTATAGGAGAGTATTTATGGTACTGCCCGTCACTGTTATTTTGGTGCAGTATAGGAGAGTATTTATGGTACTGCCCGTCACTGTTAGTTGGGTGCAGTATAGGAGAGTATTTATGGTACTGCCCATCACTGTTAGTTGGGTGCAGTATAGGAGAGTATTTATGGTACTGCCCGTCACTGTTATTTTGGTGCAGTATAGGAGAGTATTTATGGTACTGCCCATCACTGTTAGTTGGGTGCAGTATAGGAGAGTATTTATGGTACTGCCCGTCACTGTTATTTTGGTGCAGTATAGGAGAGTATTTATGGTACTGCCCGTCACTGTTAGTTGGGTGCAGTATAGGAGAGTATTTATGGTACTGCCCATCACTGTTAGTTGGGTGCAGTATAGGAGAGTATTTATGCTACTGCTCGTCACTGTTATTTTGGTGCAGTATAGGAGAGTATTTATGGTACTGCCCGTCACTGTTAGTTGGGTGCAGTATAGGAGAGTATTTATGGTACTGCCCGTCACTGTTAGTTGGGTGCAGTATAGGAGAGTATTTATGGTACTGCCCATCACTGTTATTTTGGTGCAGTATAGGAGAGTATTTATGGTACAGCCCGTCACTGTTATTTGGGTGCAGTATAGGAGAGTATTTATGGTACTGCCCGTCACTGTTAGTTGGGTGCAGTATAGGAGTGTATTTATGGCACTGCCCATCACTGTTATTTTGGTGCAGTATAGGAGAGTATTTATGGTACTGCCCGTCACTGTTATTTGGGTGCAGTATAGGAGTGTATTTATGGTACTGCCCGTCACTGTTAGTTGGGTGCAGTATAGGAGAGTATTTATGGTACTGCCCATCACTGTTAGTTGGGTGCAGTATAGGATAGTATTTATGGTACTGCCCATCACTGTTATTTTGGTGCAGTATAGGAGAGTATTTATGGTACTGCCCGTCACTGTTATTTGGGTGCAGTATAGGAGTGTATTTATGGTACTGCCCGTCACTGTTATTTGGGTGCAGTATAGGAGTGTATTTATGGCACTGCCCATCACTGTTATTTTGGTGCAGTATAGGAGAGTATTTATGGTACTGCCCGTCACTGTTAATTGGGTGCAGTATAGGAGTGTATTTATGGTACAGCCCGTCACTGTTATTTGGGTGCAGTATAGGAGTGTATTTATGGCGCTGCCCGTCACTGTTAGTTGGGTGCGGTATAGGAGAGTATTTATGGTACTGCCCGTCACTGTTATTTGGGTGCAGTATAGGAGTGTATTTATGGCACTGCCCATCACTGTTATTTTGGTGCAGTATAGGAGAGTATTTATGGTACTGCCTATCACTGTTATTTGGGTGCAGTATAGGAGAGTATTTATGGTACTGCCCATCACTGTTATTTTGGTGCAGTATAGGAGAGTATTTATGGTACTGCCCGTCACTGTTATTTGGGTGCAGTATAGGAGTGTATTTATGGCACTGCCCATCACTGTTATTTTGGTGCAGTATAGGAGAGTATTTATGGTACTGCCCGTCACTGTTATTTGGGTGCAGTATAGGAGTGTATTTATGGCACTGCCCATCACTGTTATTTTGGTGCAGTATAGGAGAGTATTTATGGTACTGCCCGTCACTGTTATTTGGGTGCAGTATAGGAGTGTATTTATGGTACTGCCCGTCACTGATAGTTGGGTGCAGTATAGGAGAGTATTTATGGTACTGCCCATCACTGTTAGTTGGGTGCAGTATAGGATAGTATTTATGGTACTGCCCATCACTGTTATTTGGGTGCAGTATAGGAGTGTATTTATGCTACTGCTCGTCATTGTTATTTTGGTGCAGTATAGGAGAGTATCTATGGTACTGCCCGTCACTATTATTTGGGTGCAGTATAGGAGTGTATTTATGGCACTGCCCATCACTGTTATTTGGGTGCAGTATAGGAGAGTATTTATGGTACTGCCCGTCACTGTTAGTTGGGTGCAGTATAGGAGAGTATTTATGGTACTGCCCGTCACTGTTATTTGGGTGCAGTATAGGAGTGTATTTATGACACTGCCCATCACTGTTATTTGGGTGCAGTGTAGGAGAGTATTTATGGTACTGCCCGTCACTGTTATTTGGGTGCAGTATAGGAGAGTATTTATGGGGCTGCCCGTCACTGTTATTTGGGTGCAGTATAGGAGTGTATTTGTGGTACTGCCCGTCTCTGTTATTTGGGTGCAGTATAGGAGTGTATTTATGGCACTGCCTATCACTGTTATTTTGGTGCAGTGTAGGAGAGTATTTATGGTACTGCCCGTCACTGTTAGTTGGGTGCAGTATAGGAGAGTATTTATGGTACTGCCCATCACTGTTAGTTGGGTGCAGTATAGGATAGTATTTATGGTACTGCCCATCACTGTCATTTGGGTGCAGTATAGGAGTGTATTTATGCTACTGCTCGTCACTGTTATTTTGGTGCAGTATAGGAGAGTATTTATGGTACTGCCCGTCACTGTTAGTTGGGTGCAGTATAGGAGAGTATTTATGGTACTGCCCGTCACTGTTAGTTGGGTGCAGTATAGGAGAGTATTTATGGTACTGCCCATCACTGTTATTTTGGTGCAGTATAGGAGAGTATTTATGGTACTGCCCGTCACTGTTATTTGGGTGCAGTATAGGAGTGTATTTATGGCACTGCCCATCACTGTTATTTTGGTGCAGTATAGGAGAGTATTTATGGTACTGCCCGTCACTGTTATTTGGGTGCAGTATAGGAGTGTATTTATGGTACTGCCCGTCACTGATAGTTGGGTGCAGTATAGGATAGTATTTATGGTACTGCCCATCACTGTTATTTGGGTGTAGTATAGGAGTGTATTTATGCTACTGCTCGTCACTGTTATTTTGGTGCAGTATAGGAGAGTATCTATGGTACTGCCCGTCACTATTATTTGGGTGCAGTATAGGAGTGTATTTATGGCACTGCCCATCACTGTTATTTGGGTGCAGTATAGGAGAGTATTTATGGTACTGCCCGTCACTGTTAGTTGGGTGCAGTATAGGAGAGTATTTATGGTACTGCCCGTCACTGTTATTTGGGTGCAGTATAGGAGTGTATTTATGACACTGCCCATCACTGTTATTTGGGTGCAGTGTAGGAGAGTATTTATGGTACTGCCCGTCACTGTTATTTGGGTGCAGTATAGGAGAGTATTTATGGGGCTGCCCGTCACTGTTATTTGGGTGCAGTATAGGAGTGTATTTGTGGTACTGCCCGTCTCTGTTATTTGGGTGCAGTATAGGAGTGTATTTATGGCACTGCCCATCACTGTTATTTTGGTGCAGTGTAGGAGAGTATTTATGGTACTGCCCGTCACTGTTAGTTGGGTGCAGTATAGGAGAGTATTTATGGTACTGCCCGTCACTGTTAGTTGGGTGCAGTATAGGAGAGTATTTATGGTACTGCCCATCACTGTTATTTTGGTGCAGTATAGGAGAGTATTTATGGTACTGCCCATCACTGTTATTTTGGTGCAGTATAGGAGAGTATTTATGGTACTGCCCGTCACTGTTATTTGGGTGCAGTATAGGAGTGTATTTATGGTACTGCCCGTCACTGATAGTTGGGTGCAGTATAGGAGAGTATTTATGGTACTGCCCATCACTGTTAGTTGGGTGCAGTATAGGATAGTATTTATGGTACTGCCCATCACTGTTATTTGGGTGCAGTATAGGAGTGTATTTATGCTACTGCTCGTCACTGTTATTTTGGTGCAGTATAGGAGAGTATCTATGGTACTGCCCGTCACTATTATTTGGGTGCAGTATAGGAGTGTATTTATGGCACTGCCCATCACTGTTATTTGGGTGCAGTATAGGAGAGTATTTATGGTACTGCCCGTCACTGTTAGTTGGGTGCAGTATAGGAGAGTATTTATGGTACTGCCCGTCACTGTTATTTGGGTGCAGTATAGGAGTGTATTTATGACACTGCCCATCACTGTTATTTGGGTGCAGTGTAGGAGAGTATTTATGGTACTGCCCGTCACTGTTATTTGGGTGCAGTATAGGAGAGTATTTATGGGGCTGCCCGTCACTGTTATTTGGGTGCAGTATAGGAGTGTATTTGTGGTACTGCCCGTCACTGATAGTTGGGTGCAGTATAGGAGAGTATTTATGGTACTGCCCATCACTGTTAGTTGGGTGCAGTATAGGATAGTATTTATGGTACTGCCCATCACTGTTATTTGGGTGCAGTATAGGAGTGTATTTATGCTACTGCTCGTCACTGTTATTTTGGTGCAGTATAGGAGAGTATCTATGGTACTGCCCGTCACTATTATTTGGGTGCAGTATAGGAGTGTATTTATGGCACTGCCCATCACTGTTATTTGGGTGCAGTATAGGAGAGTATTTATGGTACTGCCCGTCACTGTTAGTTGGGTGCAGTATAGGAGAGTATTTATGGTACTGCCCGTCACTGTTATTTGGGTGCAGTATAGGAGTGTATTTATGACACTGCCCATCACTGTTATTTGGGTGCAGTGTAGGAGAGTATTTATGGTACTGCCCGTCACTGTTATTTGGGTGCAGTATAGGAGAGTATTTATGGGGCTGCCCGTCACTGTTATTTGGGTGCAGTATAGGAGTGTATTTGTGGTACTGCCCGTCTCTGTTATTTGGGTGCAGTATAGGAGTGTATTTATGGCACTGCCCATCACTGTTATTTTGGTGCAGTGTAGGAGAGTATTTATGGTACTGCCCGTCACTGTTAGTTGGGTGCAGTATAGGAGAGTATTTATGGTACTGCCCGTCACTGTTAGTTGGGTGCAGTATAGGAGAGTATTTATGGTACTGCCCATCACTGTTATTTTGGTGCAGTATAGGAGAGTATTTATGGTTCTGCCCGTCACTGTTATTTGGGTGCAGTATAGGAGAGTATTTATGGTACTGCCCGTCACTGTTAGTTGGGTGCAGTATAGGAGAGTATTTATGGTACTGCCCGTCACTGTTAATTGGGTGCAGTATAGGAGAGTATTTATGGTACTGCCCATCACTGTTAGTTGGGTGCAGTATAGGAGAGTATTTATGGTACTGCCCATCACTGTTATTTTGGTGCAGTATAGGAGAGTATTTATGGTACAGCCCGTCACTGTTATTTGGGTGCAGTATAGGAGAGTATTTATGGTACTGCCCGTCACTGTTAGTTGGGTGCAGTATAGGAGAGTATTTATGGTACTGCCCATCACTGTTAGTTGGGTGCAGTATAGGATAGTATTTATGGTACTGCCCATCACTGTTATTTGGGTGCAGTATAGGAGTGTATTTATGCTACTGCTCGTCACTGTTATTTTGGTGCAGTATAGGAGAGTATCTATGGTACTGCCCGTCACTATTATTTGGGTGCAGTATAGGAGTGTATTTATGGCACTGCCCATCACTGTTATTTGGGTGCAGTATAGGAGAGTATTTATGGTACTGCCCATCACTGTTATTTGGGTGCAGTATAGGAGAGTATTTATGGTACTGCCCGTCACTGTTATTTGGGTGCAGTATAGGAGAGTATTTATGGTACTGCCCGTCACTGTTAGTTGGGTGCAGTATAGGAGAGTATTTATGGTACTGCCCGTCACTGTTATTTGGGTGCAGTATAGGAGTGTATTTATGGCACTGCCCATCACTGTTATTTTGGTGCAGTATAGGAGAGTATTTATGGTACTGCCCGTCACTGTTATTTGGGTGCAGTATAGGAGAGTATTTATGGTACTGCCCGTCACTGTTAGTTGGGTGCAGTATAGGAGAGTATTTATGGTACTGCCCGTCACTGTTATTTGGGTGCAGTATAGGAGAGTATTTATGGGGCTGCCCGTCACTGTTATTTGGGTGCAGTATAGGAGTGTATTTGTGGTACTGCCCGTCTCTGTTATTTGGGTGCACTATAGGAGTGTATTTATGGCACTGCCCATCACTGTTATTTTGGTGCAGTGTAGGAGAGTATTTATGGTACTGCCCGTCACTGTTAGTTGGGTGCAGTATAGTAGAGTATTTATGGGGCTGCCCGTCACTGTTATTTGGGTGCAGTATAGGAGTGTATTTGTGGTACTGCCCGTCTCTGTTATTTGGGTGCAGTATAGGAGTATATTTATGGTACTGCCCGTCACTGTTATTTGGGTGCAGTATAGGAGAGTATTTATGGCGCTGTCTGTCACTGTTATTTGGGTGCAGTATAGGAGAGTGTTTATGGTACTGCCCATCACTGTTATTTGGGTGCAGTATAGGAGTGTATTTATGGTACTGCCCGTGACTGTTAGTTGAGTGCAGTATAGAAGTGTATTTATGGTACTGCCCGTCACTGTTAGTTGGGTGCAGTATAGGAGAGTATTTATGGTACTGCCCGTCACTGTTATTTGGGTGCAGTATAGGAGTGTATTTGTGGTACTGCCCGTCACTGTTATTTTGGTGCAGTATAGGAGAGTATTTATGGAACTGCCCGTGACTGTTAGTTGAGTGCAGTATAGAAGTGTATTTATGGTACTGCCCGTCACTGTTATTTGGGTGCAGTATAGGAGAGTATTTATGGCGCTGTCTGTCACTGTTATTTGGGTGCAGTATAGGAGAGTGTTTATGGTACTGCCCATCACTGTTATTTGGGTGCAGTATAGGAGTGTATTTATGGTACTGCCCGTGACTGTTAGTTGAGTGCAGTATAGAAGTGTATTTATGGTACTGCCCGTCACTGTTAGTTGGGTGCAGTATAGGAGAGTATTTATGGTACTGCCCGTCACTGTTATTTGGGTGCAGTATAGGAGTGTATTTGTGGTACTGCCCGTCTCTGTTATTTGGGTGCAGTATAGGAGAGTATTTATGGCGCTGTCCGTCACTGTTATTTGGGTGCAGTATAGGAGAGTGTTTATGGTACTGCCCGTCACTGTTAGTTGGGTGCAGTATAGGAGAGTATTTATGGGGCTGCCCGTCACTGTTAGTTGGGTGCAGTATAGGAGTGCATTTATGGTACTGCCCGTCACTGTTATTTTGGTGCAGTATAGAAGTGTATTTGTGGTACTGCCCGTCACTGTTATTTGTGTGCAGTATAGGAGAGTTTTTATGGGGCTGCCCGTCACTGTTAGTTGGGTGCAGTATAGGAGAGTATTTATGGGGCTGCCCGCCACTGTTATTTGGGTGCAGTATAGGAGAGTATTTATGGGGCTGCCCGTCACTGTTATTTTGGTGCAGTATAGAAGTGTATTTATGGTACTGCCCGTCACTGTTAGTTGGGTGCAGTATAGGAGAGTATTTATGGTACTGCCCGTCACTGTTAGTTGGGTGCAGTATAGGTGTGTATTTGTGGTACTGCCCATCACTGTTATTTTGGTGCAGTATAGGAGAGTATTTATGTTACTGCCCGTCACTGTTAGTTGGGTGCAGTATAGGAGAGTATTTATGGTACTGCCCATCACTGTTATTTTGGTGCAGTATAGGAGAGTATTTATGGTACTGCCCGTCACTGTTATTTGGGTGCAGTATAGGAGAGTATTTATGGTACTGCCCGTCACTGTTAGTTGGGTGCAGTATAGGAGAGTATTTATGGTACTGCCCGTCACTGTTAGTTGGGTGCAGTATAGGAGTGTATTTATGGCGCTGCCCATCACTGTTATTTGGGTGCAGTATAGGAGAGTATTTATGGTACTGCCCATCACTGTTATTTTGGTGCAGTATAGGAGAGTATTTATGGTACTGCCCGTCACTGTTATTTGGGTGCAGTATAGGAGTGTGTTTATGGCACTGCCCATCACTGTTATTTTGGTGCAGTATAGGAGAGTATTTATGGTACTGCCCGTCACTGTTATTTGGGTGCAGTATAGGAGTGTATTTATGGTACTGCCCGTCACTGTTAGTTGGGTGCAGTATAGGAGAGTATTTATGGTACTGCCCATCACTGTTATTTGGGTGCAGTATAGGAGTGTATTTATGCTACTGCTCGTCACTGTTATTTTGGTGCAGTATAGGAGAGTATCTATGGTACTGCCCGTCACTATTATTTGGGTGCAGTTTAGGAGTGTATTTATGGCACTGCCCATCACTGTTATTTGGGTGCAGTATAGGAGTGTATTTGTGGTACTGCCCGTCACTGTTATTTGGGTGCAGTATAGGAGTGTATTTATGGCACTGCCCATCACTGTTATTTTGGTGCAGTATAGGAGAGTATTTATGGTACTGCCCGTCACTGTTATTTGGGTGCAGTATAGGAGAGTATTTATGGTACTGCCCGTCACTGTTAGTTGGGTGCAGTATAGGAGAGTATTTATGGTACTGCCCGTCACTGTTATTTGGGTGCAGTATAGGAGTGTATTTATGGCACTGCCCATCACTGTTATTTTGGTGCAGTGTAGGAGAGTATTTATGGTACTGCCCGTCACTGTTATTTGGGTGCAGTATAGGAGTGTATTTATGGCACTGCCCATCACTGTTATTTTGGTGCAGTGTAGGAGAGTATTTATGGTACTGCCCGTCACTGTTAGTTGGGTGCAGTATAGGAGAGTATTTATGGGGCTGCCTGTCACTGTTAGTTGTGTGCAGTATAGGAGTGTATTTATGGTACTGCCCGTCACTGTTAGTTGGGTGCAGTATAGGAGAGTATTTATGGTACTGCCCGTCACTGTTGTTTTGGTGCAGTATAGGAGTGTATTTGTGGTACTGCCCATCACTGTTATTTGTGTGCAGTATAGGAGAGTATTTATGGTACTGCCCGTCACTGTTATTTGTGTGCAGTATAGGAGAGTATTTATGGGGCTGCCCGTCACTGTTGTTTTGGTGCAGTATAGGAGTGTATTTGTGGTACTGCCCATCACTGTTATTTGTGTGCAGTATAGGAGAGTATTTATGGCACTGCCCGTCACTGTTATTTGGGTGCAGTATAGGAGAGTATTTATGGTACTGCCCGTCACTGTTATTTGTGTGCAGTATAGGAGAGTATTTATGGTACTGCCCGTCACTGTTATTTGTGTGCAGTATAGGAGAGTATTTATGGGGCTGCCCGCCACTGTTAGTTGGGTGCAGTATAGGAGAGTATTTATGGGGCTGCCCGCCACTGTTATTTGGGTGCAGTATAGGAGAGTATTTATGGGGCTGCCCGTCACTGTTATTTTGGTGCAGTATAGGAGTGTATTTATGTACTGCCCGTCACTGTTAGTTGGGTGCAGTATAGGTGTGTATTTGTGGTACTGCCCGTCACTGTTATTTGGGTGCAGTATAGGAGTGTATATATGGTACTGCCTGTCCTGTTAGTTGGGTGCAGTATAGGAGTGTATATATGGTACTGCCCGTCACTGTTATTTTGGTGCAGTATAGGAGTGTATTTGTGGTACTGCCCGTCACTGTTAGTTGGGTGCAGTATAGGAGAGTATTTATGGTACTGCCCATCACTGTTATTTTGGTGCAGTATAGGAGTGTATTTGTGGTACTGCCCGTCACTGTTAGTTGGGTGCAGTATTGGAGAGTATTTATGGTACTGCCCATCACTGTTATTTTGGTGCAGTATAGGAGTGTATTTGTGGTACTGCCCATCACTGTTAGTTGGTTGCAGTATAGGAGTGTATTTTTGGCACTGCCCGTCACTTATTTGGGTGCAGTATAGGAGTGTATTTATGGTACTGCCCGTCACTGTTATTTGGGTGCAGTATAGGAGTGTATTTGTGGTACTGCCCGTCAATGTTAGTTGGTTGCGGTATAGGAGTGTATTTATGGCACTGCCCGTCACTTATTTGGGTGCAGTATAGGAGTTTATTTATGGTACTTCCTGTCACTGTTATTTTGGTGCAGTATAGGAGTGTATTTATGGTACTGCCCGTCACTGTTAGTTGGGTGCAGTATAGGAGAGTATTTATGGGGCTGCCCGTCACTGTTAGTTGGGTGCAGAATAGGAGAGTATTTATGGGGCTTCCCGTCACTGTTAGTTGGGTGCAGTATAGGAGAGTATTTATGGGGCTGCCCGTCACTGTTAGTTGGGTGCAGTATAGGAGAGTATTTATGGGGCTGCCTGTCACTGTTATTTGTGTGCAGTATAGGAGTGTATTTATGGGGCTGCCCGTGACTGTTAGTTGGGTGCAGTATAGGAGGGTATTTGTGGTACTGCCCATCACTGTTATTTGGGTGCAGTATAGGAGAGTATTTATGGTACTGCCCGTCACTGTTATTTGGGTGCAGTATAGGAGTGTATTTATGGCACTGCCCATCACTGTTATTTGGGTGCAGTATAGGAGAGTATTTATGGTACTGCCCGTCACTGTTATTTCGGTGCAGTATAGGAGTGTATTTATGGCACTGTCCATCACTGTTAATTGGGTGCAGTATAGGAGTGTATTTATGATACTGCCCGTCACTGTTAGTTGGGTGCAGTATAGGAGTGTATTTATGGTACTGCCCGTCACTGTTAGTTGGGTGCAGTATAGGAGTGTATTTATGGTACTGCCCGTCACTGTTATTTGGGTGCAGTATAGGAGTGTATTTATGGTACTGCCCGTGACTGTTAGTTGGGTGCAGTATAGGAGTGTATTTGTGGTACTGCCCGTCTCTGTTATTTGGGTGCAGTATAGGAGTATATTTATGGTACTGCCCGTCACTGTTATTTGGGTGCAGTATAGGAGAGTATTTATGGCGCTGTCCGTCACTGTTATTTGGGTGCAGTATAGGAGAGTGTTTATGGTACTGCCCGTCATTGTTATTTGGGTGCAGTATAGGAGTGTATTTATGGCACTGCCCATCACTGTTAGTTGGGTGCAGTATAGGAGTGTATTTTTGGTACTGCCCGTCACTGTTAGTTGGGTGCAGTATAGGAGTATATTTATGGTACTGCCCGTCACTGTTATTTGGGTGCAGTATAGGAGTGTATTTATGGTACTGCTCGTCACTGTTATTTGGGTGCAGTATAGGAGAGTATTTATGGTACTGCTCGTCACTGTTATTTGGGTGCAGCATAGGAGAGTATTTATGGTACTGCCCGTCACTGTTAGTTGGGTGCAGTATAGGAGAGTATTTATGGTACTGCTCGTCACTGTTATTTCGGTGCAGTATAGGAGTGTATTTATGGCACTGCCCATCACTGTTATTTGGGTGCAGTATAGGAGTGTATTTATGGTACTGCCCGTCACTGTTATTTGGGTGCAGTATAGGAGTGTATTTATGGTACTGCCTGTCACTGTTAGTTGGGTGCAGTATAGGAGTGTATTTATGGTACTGCCCGTCACTGTTAGTTGGGTGCAGTATAGGAGTGTATTTATGGTACTGCCCGTCACTGTTATTTGGGTGCAGTATAGGAGTGTATTTATGGTACTGCCCGTGACTGTTAGTTGGGTGCAGTATAGGAGTGTATTTGTGGTACTGCCCGTCTCTGTTATTTGGGTGCAGTATAGGAGTATATTTATGGTACTGCCCGTCACTGTTATTTGGGTGCAGTATAGGAGTGTATTTATGGCACTGCCCATCACTGTTATTTGGGTGCAGTATAGGAGGGTATTTATGGTACTGCTCGTCACTGTTATTTGGGTGCAGTATAGGAGAGTATTTATGGTACTGCCCGTCACTGTTAGTTGGGTGCAGTATAGGAGAGTATTTATGGTACTGCCCGTCACTGTTATTTCGGTGCAGTATAGGAGTGTATTTATGGCACTGCCCGTCACTGTTATTTGGGTGCAGTATAGGAGTGTATTTATGGTACTGCCCGTCACTGTTAGTTGGGTGCAGTATAGGAGTGTATTTATGGTACTGCCCGTCACTGTTATTTGGGTGCAGTATAGGAGAGTATTTATGGTACTGCCCGTCACTGTTATTTGGGTGCAGTATAGGAGTGTATTTATGGCACTGCCCATCACTGTTATTTGGGTGCAGTATAGGAGTGTATTTATGGCACTGCCCATCACTGTTATTTGGGTGCAGTATAGGAGTGTATTTATGGTACTGCCCATCACTGTTATTTGGGTGCAGTATAGGAGAGTATTTATGGTACTGCTCGTCACTGTTATTTGGGTGCAGTATAGGAGAGTATTTATGGTACTGCCCATCACTGTTATTTGGGTGCAGTATAGGAGTGTATTTATGGCACTGCCCATCACTGTTATTTGGGTGCAGTATAGGAGTGTATTTATGGCACTGCCCATCACTGTTATTTGGGTGCAGTATAGGAGTGTATTTATGGCACTGCCCGTCACTGTTAGTTGGGTGCAGTATAGGAGTGTATTTAAGGCGCTGCCCGTCACTGTTATTTGGGAGCAGTATAGGAGTATATTTATGGCGCTGCCTGTCGCGGTTGTTCGTACAATCAGAATCTAAAGTTTCCACATATAAAAGTCGTAAGAATACTGATACTTTCATCATGTTTTTCTTCCCTGAGTTTGTCATATTGAAATCATTGTATAACATTATAATAATTGTGGAAAATTACCTTTCAAATTCAGTCTATAAAGTTTGAAAGCTTTTTAAAACATTCTCATGTAATAATGCCGACATTGTCTGATGCAAATGTCAATAATGCTCTGAAGAAGTAAAGTAATAACCCTCGTAACCGGAGTCTTCCACCAAGCATTTTATGTTTCCTGTAAAGTCTTTGTGAAGACCAAGAAAGGAAGGACTTCATAATGGAAAAGCATCGAAAGTAACTGAAGAGCCCCAGTATTCTCAATAACTATAAAGATCATATGATATTGTTATCACTCAGAACTTTCCTCCTGTCTATTCCTTAAGTCTAAGGTTCATAAAAAGGATAGTTATTCTTTGTGTTAAACTGTAATTACCTATAGAACCAAAATTAGTTCAGAAATCTTTCACTGCAACATTAGAAGCGTACACTAGTGTCCCCTTTGTCCATATGTGCAATAATATAACTACTATAATACTGCCTCCATATACAAGAATACAACTACTATAATACCGCCCCTATGTACAAGAATATAACTACTATAATACTGCCCCTATGTACAAGAATATAACTACTATAATACTGCCCCTATGTACAAGAATATAACTACTATAATACTGCCCCTATGTACAAGAATATAACTACTATAATACTGCCCCTATGTACAAGAATATAACTACTATAATACTGCCCCTATGTACAAGAATATAACTACTATAATACTGCCCCTATGTACAAGAATATAACTACTATAATACTGTCCCTATGTACAAGAATATAACTACTATAATACTGCTCCTATGTACAAGAATATAACTACTATAATACTGCCCCTATGTACAAGAATATAACTACTATAATACTGCCCCCTATGTACAAGAATATAACTACTATAATACTGCTCATATGTACAAGAATATAACTACTATAATACTGCCCCATGTACCAGAATATAACTACTATAATACTGTCCCCTATGTACAAGAATATAACTACTATAATACTGCTCATATGTACAAGAATATAACTACTATAATACTGCCCCATGTACAAGAATATAACTACTGTAATACTGCCCCTTGTACAAGAATATAACTACTATAATACTGTCCCCTATGTACAAGAATATAACTACTATAATACTGCTCCTATGTACAAGAATATAACTACTATAATACTGCCCCTATGTAAAAGAGTATAACTGCTATAATACAGCTCCTATGTGCAAGAATATAACTACTATAATACTGCCCCTATGTACAAGAATATAACTACTATAATACTGCCCCTATGTACAAGAATATAATTACTATAATACTGCTCCTATGTACAAGAATATAACTACTATAATACTGCCTCTATGTACAAGAATAGAACTACTATAATGCTGCCCCTATGTACAAGAATATAACTAGTAAAATGCTGTTCCCATGTACAAGAATATAACTACTATAATACTGGCCCCTATGTACAAGAATATAACTACTATAATACTGCTCCTATGTACAAGAATATAACTACTATAATACTGCCCCTATGTACAAGAATATAACTACTATAATACTGCCCCTATGTACAAGAATATAACTACTATAATACTGCTCCTATGTACAAGAATATAACTACTATAATACTGGCCCCTATGTACAAGAATATAACTACTATAATACTGTCCCTATGTACAAGAATATAACTACTATAATACTGCCCCTATGTACAAGAATATAACTACTATAATACTGCTCCTATGTACAAGAATATAACTACTATAATACTGTCCCTATGTACAAGAATATAACTACTATAATACTGCTCCTATGTACAAGAATTTAACTACTATAATACTGCCCCTATGTACAAGAATATAACTACAATAATACTGCTCCTATGTACAAGAATATAACTACAATAATACTGCTCCTATGTACAAGAATATAACTACTATAATACTGCCCCTATGTACAAGAATATAACTACTATAATACTGCTCCTATGTACAAGAATATAACCACTATAATACTGCCCCTATGTACAAGAATATAACTACTATAATACTGTCCCTATATACAAGAATATAAATACTATAATACTGCTCCTATGTACAAGAATATAACTACTATAATACTGGCCCTATGTACAAGAATATAACTACTATAATACTGCCCCTATGTACAAGAATATAACTACTATAATACTCCTCCTATGTACAAGAATATAACTACTATAATACTGCCCCCATGTACAAGAATATAACTACTATAATACTGCTCCTATATACAAGAATATAACTACTATAATACTGCCCCTATGTACAAGAATATAACTACTATAATACTGCCCCTATGTACAAGAATATAACTACTATAATACTGCCCCTATGTACAAGAATATAACTACAATAATACTGCTCCTATGTACAAGAATATAACTACTATAATACTGCCCCTATGTACAAGAATATAACTACTATAATACTGCTCCTATGTACAAGAATATAACCACTATAATACTGCCCCTATGTACAAGAGTATAACTACTATAATACTGTCCCTATATACAAGAATATAACTACTATAATTCTGCTCCTATGTACAAGAATTTAATTACTATATACTGCTCCTATGTACAAGAATATAACTACTATAATACTGGCCCCTATGTACAAAAATATAACTACTATAATACTGCTCCTATATACAAGAATATAACTACTATAATACTGCCCCTATGTACAAGAATATAACTACTATAATACTGCCCCTATGTACAAGAATATAACTACTATAATAATGCCCCTATGTACAAGAATATAACTACAATAATACTGCTCCTATGTACAAGAATATAGCTACTATAATACTGCCTCTATGTACAAGAATATAACTACTATAATACTGTTCCCTATTGTGATGGTGTGATATGCTATGTGGGTATCATTTTTGTGTATATTTCTATTTTACTTGTTTTCATGGTGTTCTCTTGTAGTAGGAGTTGTTTGCTAATTGATGAATGGCTGTTGCTGCCATCTGATATCAGCCCCCACAGTCCTGTATTGTTTGATAATATGCTAATGACATATTGACCTAGTTTGTTGAAACAATGACCCCTTGTAGTGCCTTAATCCCCAAGGCACCTTTGCCAGGTCTGGGAAGTCTGAAAATCACCCTGGACATAAGGAGGGAGCTGGGGAGGACATGAGCTGGGCAGTCAGTCCTGTGTGGAATGATGATGTGTTCACAGCACCTCAGAGAGAAATAAGTTTAGATGGACTATGTGATCCTTTCTCTGCTGGATTGTTGGACTTTTATATGGTTACTGAAACTGCATTCGTGTTCTGGACTATCTTTTCCTTTGTGTGGTGGATCGTATATGGACCTTTCGTATTTTTGTCTAAATAAAGGTCTTGGAATTGTTTACTTTACTCTAGCTCTGTTGATTGTGTGATGCCGGAGAAGGACCCTGTGACACCTATGTACAATAATATAACTACTATAATACTGCCCCTATGTACAAGAATATAACTACTATAATACTGCCCCTATGTACAAGAATATAACTACTATAATACTGCCCCTATGTACAAGAATATAACTACTATAATACTGCTCCTATATACAAGAATATATCTACTATAATACTGCTCCTATGTACAAGAATATAACTACTCTAATACTGCTCCTATGTACAAGAATATAACTACTCTAATACTGCTCCTATGTAGAAGAATATAACTACTATAATACTGCTCCTATGTACAATAATATAACTTCTCTAATACTGTACCTATGTACAAGAATATAACTACTATAATACTGCTCCATGTACAAGAATATAACTACTATAATACTGCTCCTATGTACAAGAATATAACTACTATAATACTGCCACCTATGTACAAGAATATAACTACTATAATACTGCCCCTATGTACAAGAATATAACTACTATAATACTGCCCCTATGTACAAGTATATAACTACTATAATACTGCCCCTATGTACAAGAATATAACTACTATAATACTGCTCCTATGTACAAGAATATATAACTACTATAGTAGTGCTCCTATGTACAATAATATAAACACTTTAATACTGCTCCTATATACAATAATATAACTACTATAATATTGCCCCTATGTACAAGAATATAACTACTATAATACTGCCCCTATGTACAAGAATATAACTACTATAATACTGCTCCTATGTACAAGAATATAACTACTATAATACTGCCCCCTATGTACAAGAATATAACTACTATAATACTGCCCTTATGTACAAGAATATAACTACTATAATACTGCCCTTATGTACAAGAATATAACTACTATAATACTGCCCCTATGTACAAGAATATAACTACTGTAACACTACTCCTATGTACAAGTATATAACTACTATAATACTGCCCCTATGTACAAAAATATAACTACTATAATACTGCCCCTATGTACAAGAATATAACTACTATAATATTGCTCCTATATACAAGAATATAAGTACTATAATACTGCCCCTATGTACAATAATATAACTACTATAATACTGCCCCTATGTACAATTATATAACTACTATAATACTGCTCCTATATGCAAGAATATAACTACTATAATACTGCCCCTATGTATCAGAATATAACTACTATAATACTGCTCCTATGTACAGGAATATAGCTACTATAATCCGGCTCTGTCCTGACCCTCATGCTTTTTAACTTCTTCTTTTTCATTTAGTTGTTACATTTGGATAGTTTTCTTACAGAACTCCAGACATTCTTTCTGCTCCTAGATACATATTTATCCTGATTCTTTGATTATACTGTATAATTTACGGTTCCTATATCTCCATTTGCCAGGTGTCCGGACATGTCCTTTGCTGTGGTCCTCATGATGAACGCCTTCCGTAGTTCTATTCCTTCTAAGTATTTCATGTCTTATCATTATTTTGAGATGTGGAATGTTTTGACCACTTATCAATATTGAAAATTAACAATAACTATAAGTACCGTATTCCTGAATCAACATTGACCATAAGTATTTCTGCCCGATAATGTCTGTCCTTGCTTCTTCTACTTTTGAGATGACTACCTGGCCACCAAGGCCTACTCGTGGATCCTTCTACCCACCGTCCTTCCTCCTATAAACCATATATCTTGTGTCTTCCATATTCTTCTTTTCTCTATGACTTTGATTCCAGTTTCTTGCCTTTGCTTTGTCATTCGCCTGGCATTGAATTGCTTCCGAGTTTCTTCGTGCCCTTAGCACATCCCACTTCTGTATACATCGAGTGTGACTATTTCCAGAGGACTTTCCGTAACCTCACTGATAATGTCATTGTGGAGTCCTCTCCCTTACCAAACACATTAGGATCACTTCCAATGCCCATGAGTGGAATTTTCTCACTCTCCTTTGTCTTTCATTGGAGCGGCACGTAAATAGCGTCCCAATCAGGCCACATAAAATTAAAGGAACCGAATTATCACCCAGAGAGGTGTCCCCATTATGTCTTAACACATTAGATGCAACCACATTAACTAAAGTACTCTGCTATTACTCAACCTTTAACAGCACCAAAAATCACCTCCAGAAATTCATCATTATTCCCTCTGGAATTAATTTGTATTACTATTCTAGAAATATTTACTGTCAGAATGTGCCCTCCATACGCCACGCAAGGGCACATCAGTGCTGAAAAAATATCAATAAATCACCTAAAAAGAGAATCACATCAAAGTCAAATGGCAAAATGCCCAAAACACAGTGAATTAATGAAGCTTGTATGTGAGTTAGGAGAAAGGTTTACCATGCATGGTGCCAGGAACATCTCAGATGTTTGACGCCTGGAGGTGGTACCATGGTGGGTGCCGGGTCTTAAACCGTCTATGCAAAGGTAGTTTGTTTCGGGATAAACTGGGCTCAAGATTGACTTTTCCTAAGGAGAAATGGAGATCAAATTTTTTAGGAATCTTACCAGGTTTATGAGCTACAACAAGAGTGGGAAAGTCAACGGATATTGCTCCACACACTTTTATAGAGGTCTTCATGGAGGTCACAAATGGTGTGGACGTAAGAGTTGCCTTCAATATCCTTCCAGCTTGGCCAGGTCAATAACCAGTGCTATGTGGCCCACCAGCAATAGGAAGCCCATTTACATCCTTTACCTGTGGTGAGCACTGTGGGTGATGGTAGCCCGGAGTTGAAGTGGGTTTGGAAACACCATGAGCAAATTGGTGGAAAATCGAGAAGCGGAAAAGACAGACCTAGGTTTTGAGTTCTGTCTTTTGCTTGTTTCTGATGGTGATCTTGGTGGCACGGATCCACATTATTGTGTTTGTGTCTTGGGAAATGAGGTTGCACCCCTAAGTTCCAGTCTTGGAAATCTTGGCCAACATTGCCTCAATATAAAGGGAAAAATCGAGAAGAGGAAAAGACAGACCTAGGTTTTGAGTTCTGTCTTTTTCTTGTTACTGATGGTGATCTTGGTGGCACGGATCCACATTATTGTGTTTGTGTCTTGGGAAATTAGGTTGCACCCCAAAGTTCCAGTCTTGGAAATCTTGGCCAACATTGCCTCAATATAAAGGGAAAAATCGAGAAGAGGAAAAGACAGACCTAGGTTTTGAGTTCTGTCTTTTTCTTGTTACTGATGGTGATCTTGGTGGCACGGATCCACATTATTGTGTTTGTGTCTTGGGAAATTAGGTTGCACCCCAAAGTTCCAGTCTTGGAAATCTTGGCCAACATTGCCTCAATATAAAGGGAAAAATCGAGAAGAGGAAAACACAGACCTAGGTTTTGAGTTCTGTCTTTTTTTTGTTACTGATGGTGATCTTGGTGGCACGGATCCACATTATTGTGTTTGTGTCTTGGGAAATTAGGATGCACCCCAAAGTTCCAGTCTTGGAAATCTTGGCCAACATTGCCTCAATGTAAAGAGATTGTCTAGTCAGTTACGAACTGTGTTAAAATGAAGTCATCGGTGTTATTAGCTGACAACTTTGGATTTTGCTTTTGGGTTCCATTTCGAAAGGGCAGGTAAACCATGCATTTTTCCTGCAACATCCTCATAAAATTGGAGTCACCTTTTCAAAGCTCCTCTCCGTTCTGGCTCCTAGAGGGCGGGATCTAATAGGGCAACAATTGTTCCGATTGGTCAAGAAGATGTGAGAAGAGGGATTACCTTCATAAGACCAACCTTCTTATCAGAATTAACAATTTACAGATTAAAAAAAATCATTTTACCTAAATTTAAGAACTTCTATACATGGGAATATGTCTAGAAAAAAATAATTTTTTGAGCTGCCTATCCATCCACTTTCTCCGATTGGACATTAGAAGAGGAAGAGTGTGATACAGGGTAGGACCAGACTACAAATAGGTGTCTATAGAGATGTTCACAAAATGTCAGATTTTTCATCAACATTATTTAGTAATGCACTTAATTTTTTTACTTTTGGTAGGGCAAAAAAATATTTTCAAAAAGATGTCTTACCCTTTCTATTAAATCCCCACCATACAGGTTGTAGATTAGCTCAATTTCCACCACAGAAGTGACACATGTGGGGATCCATGGAGTCATGCAGGAGAAAAATCTAAAATCTAAAAAATAAATGGGTAACCTATGTCAATGGACATGAAATAGACAGATAATCTTGTTTGTTACTTAGTAATCAGTGAAGTCTTCTCGTTTCATGTTGCTGAGGCAACCGTGAAATGTTATTAAGATGCTGGTGTGGTTTTCTCCTGACAAATCTGTGGGAAGATCAAAGGAACTGAGATATTCTATTGTAGCTTACTAATGGTTGCAAAATTACGACTCCTAGCGTGCCGGCAGACACAGGTTGAACAGCAATGATTTCTGCTATGTCTCGTATGCAGCTGAAAAGGAAATATGGGAGGAGATTATTGTCTGGTATCCAGCTGAAAAGGAAATTTAGGAGGAGACTAGTGCCTGGTATTCAGCTGAAAAGCATATTTACTAGGAGACTAGTGACTGGTATCCAGCTAAAAAGGACATTTGGGAGGAGACTAGTGTCAGTTATACAGCTGAAAAGGAAATTTGGGAGTTGTGTCTGGTATCCAGCTAAAAAGGACATTTGGGAGGAGACTAGTGTCTGGTATCTAGCTGAAAAGGACATTTGGGAGGAGACTAGTGCTTGGTATCCAGCTGAAAAAGACATTTGGGAGGAGACTAGTGTCTGGTGTCCAGCTGAAAAGGGAATTTAGGAGGAGACTAGTGTCTGGTATCCAGCTGAAAAGGGAATTTGGGAGGAGACTAGTGTCTGGTATCCAGCTGAAAAGGGAATTTGGGAGGAGACTAGTGTCTGGTATCCAGCTAAAAAGGACATTTGGGAGGAGACTAGTGTCTGGTATCCAGCTGAAAAGGGAATTTGGGAGTAGACTAGTGTCTGGTATCCGGCTGAAAAGGACATTTGGGAGAAGACTAGTGTCTGGTATCCAGCTGAAAAGGACATTTGGGAGGAGACTAGTGTCTGGTATCCAGCTGAAAAGGACATTTGGGTGGAGACTAGTCTGATATCCAACTGAAAAATACATTTGGAAGGAGACTAGTGTCTGGTATCCAGTTGAAAAGTACATTTGGGGGAGACTTGTTTGGTATACAGCTGAAAATGAAATTTGGGAGGAGACTAGTGTCTGGTGTCCAGCTGAAAAGGACACATGGAAAGAGATGTGTGTCTGGTAGACAGTTGAAAAGGACACTGTATCAAACAGTTGGCAGCTAAATCAATGACACCTTCTTCTTAGATTTTCTTCATTGGTAAAAATAAAGTAACTTGGGAGGGGAGCCAGGAATTAATTGATTGACTGGGCGTCCCACCCTTATTGTTTGAGCAGTCTCATGATGTTCCATTTCCGTGATGATCTCGTCTAGTCATCATCCGTCCCGTATATGTCACTTTCAGCTATCCGATATCGCGGCTCCAGATTTCTGCCAAGCACAGAGCAGATACAGTTTCGGCTTACGAGCCGCCCGAGTCTCACCTTTCCACTGAGTCAGCCGTCCGTTAATGGTGTTGGGATAATAGGTGGATACATCCTAAAGATTTGTCTTCGGATCGTGGCCAAATTGACTTAAGATCACATCTCCCATATAATGAGAAGCTGTGTCCTCAGATCATCACTCACTCGTCAGACACTGATGTCCAATTTGAAGCCAGAGAAGAGTCCTTACTATTTAAAGCACTTAAGAAAATGTAGCAATTAACAGCCGAGAGTGTATACTTAGGATAATGTATTTAATAGACTGGATTACAATTCATTTTAGAAAATCTCACAGGAGACTTCATTCACAATGAATGCCCTCCATTTACAAACATGAAGACAGAATTTGGCTATGTGGGGAATACACAATGCAATATCGGTGCAAGAAGAGAAGGTACACTGATGCCACTGGCCAAGACCAGGAAAGTTTCTATTCTGTTCCCATTAGGAGTTTTTATTGGCATCGGTATTATCTTCCAGGTGGGATCTCTCCGCCTTGTAAGGTCATCGATGGGTCAGGAATAAGGATATCAAAGTATTAAAGTGGCCATAATAAGAGGGAAAAAGAATTGGATAAGAACGCTAAAAGGACAACCCATGGAGCAGCCAAATAAGAAGACTCGGACGAATCCAAGGTTAAAGAGGAAAGTTATCACTAGGAGGAAGAAACACAGAATACCCAAGAAGGACAACTGAAGCCTCATTTGATGAATTGATTTGGATATCTGTGTGCCTCAAAATGTTAAATCAAAATTTGTATAGGTTAGAAGACTATGAAGTCTTCAGAAAGTAATAGAGTTGGTCTTTTTGCCCAACAGAGTGGAAGTAAAACTACAGACATATTCTAATCATGCCCTTTAGTTATAATGAGTTGACGCTGTTGCCCCTTCCCTCTACTAATAATGAGACGACTGCTGACCCTGCCCTCTAATAATAATAATGAGATTCCTCTGCTGACCCTGCACTCTAATAATAATGAGATGACTCTGCTGACTCTGCTCTCCAATGATAATGAGATGACTCTGCTGACCCTGCCCTCTAATAATAATGAGTTGACTCTGCTGACCCTGCCCTCTAATAATACTGAGATGACTCTGCTGACCCTGCCCTCTAATAATACTGAGATGACTCTGCTGACCTTGCCCTCTAATAATAATGAGATAACTCTGCTGAACCTGCCCTCTAATGATAATGAGATGACTCTGCTGACCCTGCCCTCTAGTAATAATGAGATGACTCTGCTAACTCTGCCCTTTTACTGATGATGAGATGACTTTGCTGACCCTGCCCTCTAATAATGAGATGACTGCTGACCCTGCCCTCTAATGATAATGAGATGACTTTTCTGACCCCACCTTCTAATGATAATTAGACGACTCTTCCCAACTGCATCAAAAATATTCATAATTAGTGAATTGTAAGCAATGATGACGCACTACATTGATTAACCTCTGTGTAGCTAATAGCTAATGACTGAGGCTGAGAAATCATGGCGTCCCTTGAACCCAACATAACCCGCAATTTGATTCTATGAGTTTCTCTCCACCTACAAAAAGAAAATTCTAAATAACTTGCTTCTAAAAAGAGCGGCATGATATAGGTATGCGCCGGTGGTTGACTTCCTAGTCGCTCTCGGAGGAAACATTAGGAGAACATTGAGCTTGCTGCATAGATGTCTGTTAGAACAAGCTGAGAGGGATGTAGATGGTCCCACCGCAGCCGTTTGTATCTCCAGAGCTGTTAGAAATCTGTCTCTCCTCTCCAGCCTCGAGGGGGATCCATTCTTTCCAACATTTCACTTTTTTTTTTCCTAAAGATAAACACAATGATGAAGTGAAATGACCCATAAAAGTGCATGAGTCTGATGCGCCAACGTAAGGAGAAAGCCAAATATTGCCCATTCCGGGGGCTGTCATTGATCTGACTGCTGATGGAAATGAAGCGTTCCTGCACTCACTATTCTCTACGGATGATTCATCACGGGAAGACACTTAAGACACGGTGATGGATAAGGCCCATAACATCCCATATGTCCTGTATTTATTTATCATGTTAAAAAACGATCACTATTGATGAATTGAAACCATTTGGCAGAATATTCTTAACTGTCCACGAGATATTACGAGATTACCTCCAGGTGTTTTTCTTCTTTTTTTTTTCACGATTCCTCCTCAGTCGTGAGTCAAGGTCAACCACGCTGATGAAGCCGGTCGGTCTGTGCCCCTCCGGTAGGCGCCCCACCACTTAATTTTTGCCGAATATGGGGAGTCAGTCATCTGCAAACAACAAGAACCCAACGCGGTAACACAAACAAAAAAGAGATCTAAGCTCTGGTAATTGGAAGTCAACCAGGCATGATTAACATTTATGTGAGCGCTGCGGCCCGATACATGCTAAATGCTTACAAAACACAATAGCTTTCAAGAGGAGGCAGTTATGAGGCTAATTAAGGCGACGCTCGGTGAAAATGATATTACGCCAGGCTGTGTTTTCCATGGAACGTATTTAAGAAAACAGGTCGGCCTGTCATGCCAACTTAAGAACAAGGACGCGGACTTGTGCTCCAGAACCGTGCCGGATAATGTGACATAGACTGATACAAATATAGGGGCTCATGTACTATATACACAAAGAAATGGGGCCCCGGTGGCTGAATCACTTCTTTTCAAGTGGGTAAAGATTTCTGCACAGATTCTGTACAGGTTGTTTCAATATAGGTGTGGAGAATTAAAATAGACCTCTCGTTTCGGTGGACTTTCCGGAATAAGCAGAGTGTACAAAAGGACATAAGGAGTAACACTATTTCTGATCATTATATGACTTGTGTACTATATTTTTCACCAGTTTTCCTCTTGGCTGGCTTTGCCTCTAATTTTCAGTTGTCTCTGAGCTGATGGGTGGAAACGGCACACACAGACATAAGGGATTCCAGAGCCCCTGTCTTTATGTAGCGCATGTTCAGAAGCAGCAGCAGCATGGAGGTAGTGTAATAACAGTCTAATAATGAGTATTGAAGGGGAGCTGTTGATTCCAGCAGTGTAGTAAAGAGTACTGAACAATTTAACTGTGCATCCAGCACTGTAGTAATGAGTACAAAGCTGTGTAGCTGGGAATCCAAGAGTGTAATAATGAGTACTGAAGTGTAGCTGTGAATCCGGCACTGTAGTAAGGAGTATAGAGCAGTGTAGCTGGGAATTCAAGAGTGTAATAATGAGTAATGAAGTGTAGCTGTTAATCCAGCAGTGTAGTAAAGAGTGCTGAATAGTGTATCTGTTAATCCATTGTAGTATTGAGTACTGAAGCGTAGCTGTGAATCCAGCACTGTAGTAATGAGTATAAAGCAGTGTAGCTGGGAATCCAAGAGTTTAATAGTGAGTACTGAAGTGTAGCTGTAAATCCAGCACTGTAGTAAGGAGTACAAAGCAGTGTAGCTGGGAATCCGAGAGTGTAATAATGAGTAATGAAGTGTAGCTGTTAATCAAGCAGTGTAGTAAAGAGTACTGAACATTGTATCTGTTAATCCAGTGTAGTAAGGAGGAGTACTGAACAGTGTAGCTGTGAATCCAGCAGTGTAATAATGAGTGATGAACAGGGCTGTGGAGTTGGAGTCTGAGCCCATTTTGGTGGAGTCGGAATCTGAGTCGCTGTCATGGAAGTTGAGGAATCGGAGTTGGAGGTTTGTCTTACCGACTCCGCAGCCCTGGTATGAGGGAGGTGTGGAGTTGGAGTCAGAGTTGATGTCATGGAAATTGAGGAGTCGGCATTGGAGTCAGAGGTTTGGCTTACCAACTCAAAAGCCCTGGTGATGAATTGTAGCTGTTAATCCATCAGATTAGCGAGGAGTACTGAGCATTGTAGCTGTAAATTCAGCAGTGTAGTGATGAGTACTGAACAGTGTAGCTGTGAATCTAGCACTGGTGTAAATAACGACCTAAAACAAAGCAGCAGCAGTTGTCTTTGTATTTAACTATTTCACTCTACTCATCTCCTGCCTTTCTCCTCTTCTATCACTAATGTGACTACTTAGAGAGTTGGGAGGCTGTCTTGACATGAGCAGTACAGATGTAAAGAAGCTTTCATCCTCCTTCTCCTCCTCCCATCAAAGTTGATATTATATAGCACTGTGCACTTACAATTACTCATTTCTTGCCTTTCTACTCAGATAATTCTTCTCTTTTCGCTGCTTTATGTTGAAATAGGAGGTCTCTTGTCCCTGCATTTATCATCGCTGTAACAACATCACTGCCTGGCCTCCCATCCCCCACCTGCCTGATACATCAACTCACTCACCCTGGGCCATGCTGTGAGATCTGTCTGCTGCCGGCTCCATGCCGTGTGCTTCATGGCTGCTTGCTCTGTGTACACTTCCTGGCTGTGTGCATAGGGGGCGGCGCTGCCAAGTCCGGATCCTTATTGAGACGATGTGCACCTCCCTATGGTGTCCCCGGCCAATTGCCTAGAGGCCTCTGATACTTAAGGCATCCTCACCCATTGGAGGACGCCTGAGCAAACTATTTCCCTCAGTATTTGCTACTGAGCTGCCTGGTTGTGTTCTGTCTCTGTCTCTGAGGGCTGCAATGCGCAGGCCTTTGTCCGTGTTCTGTTTGTGTATCCGTGTCCATTCCTGTCTGAACTTTGGTCTATGTCCGTTCCTCTTCCTTCTTTGTTTGTTTGCCATTCCCACTCTGATGTGTGTACCTCTGCCTTATCTCTCTGCTCTGTTTGCCACAACCTGTGGCTCTCTGCCTTCTGACTCTTGGCTTTGCCACCTGCATTTCTGCTCTTGGCTCCGCCTCCAGCATCTCCACTCTTGGCTCCGCCTCCAGTGCCTCTGCTCTTGGCTCCGCCTCCAGCGGCTGTGCCCTTAGCTCTGCCTTTTCCTTCTCTGCCTTCTCCTTCTCTGCTCTTAGCCACGCCTTCCTCTTCTCTGCTCTTAGCTCTGTCTTCTCCTTCTCTGCTCTTAGCTGCATTTCTGTTTTTGGCTCCTCCTCCTCCTCTGCTCTTGGCTCCGCCTCCTGCATTTCTGTTCTTTGCTCCGCCTCCTCTGCTCTTGGCTCCGCCTCCTGTGGTTCTGCTTTGCATCCACTCTTGCGGTCTTGCTTTATCTCCGTTCTGCAACTTGCCGAACAGGTCACTACCTGTTTCCTAATATTCACCAGTCCAAACAGGTCCCTACCTATTCTTATATACCCTCCAGTCTGAACAGGTTCTTACCCATTTCCATACACCCGCCTGTATACCAGTTCCTACCTGTCCTTCCAGAGTATCAGCCCTGTTCGCCTGTCCTGCCAGAGTGGTAGCCGTGCCTGCCTGTGTCCTGTCCCCGGTGGGATCAGCATCCACAGGCAGACTCCACCCTGGAGTGGCACCTGGTAGCTTCCTGCCGCACAAGTCTGACCTCACCATCAGAGGCTCCAGCGAACACCTAGGAAGCTACATAGTTACGCCCCTTCCAGGGTTGTCTGGTCAGTGGTCCAGTGGGGCCACACCCCCGGACACCCGCGCCAACCAGTCTGGGCGCGAGCGTTACAGTCCCCCTCTTCAAATCCTGACTCAGCTGCTGCTCCTACTCCTACCTTAGACTTTTGCATTGACTGATGAGTCACACAGGGAAAATTGACCTCCTGTTTCTACATAGAGCTTAGAAGAATTCAGATTGTCTGCTATTAATCGTGATGTCATCGACCTAATGGAAAAGTGAAGAATTAGCCGGGTAGAAAGGGGAAATGAGCAATTGTAATTGTAGAGGGGACGGGAAGAAAAACATTAGACTCGAACAAAGACGACCCAGGAAAACATACTCAGAAGGGAGGTAAGAACATTTCTAAAACAATCCACAGTGAGGAGATTGGAACAAAACAAAATCCTCTAAACTGCATGCTCGCAAACGCCAGAAGCCTGACAAACAAGATGGAAGAACTAGAAGCAGAAATATCTACAGGTAACTTTGACATAGTGGGAATAACCGAGACATGGTTAGATGAAAGCTATGACTGGGCAGTTAACTTACAGGGTTACAGTCTGTTTAGAAAGGATCGTAAAAATCGGAGAGGAGGAGGGGTTTGTCTCTATGTAAAGTCTTGTCTAAAGTCCACTTTAAGGGAGGATATTAGCGAAGGGAATGAGGATGTCGAGTCCATATGGGTTGAAATTCATGGAGGGAAAAATGGTAACAAAATTCTCATTGGGGTCTGTTACAAACCCCCAAATATAACAGAAAGCATGGAAAGTCTACTTCTAAAGCAGATAGATGAAGCTGCAACCCATAATGAGGTCCTGGTTATGGGGGACTTTAACTACCCGGATATTAACTGGGAAACAGAAACCTGTGAAACCCATAAAGGCAACAGGTTTCTGCTAATAACCAAGAAAAATTATCTTTCACAATTGGTGCAGAATCCAACCAGAGGAGCAGCACGTTTAGACCTAATACTATCTAATAGACCTGACAGAATAACAAATCTGCAGGTGGTTGGGCATTTAGGAAATAGCGACCACAATATTGTGCAGTTTCACCTGTCTTTCACTAGGGGGACTTGTCAGGGAGTCACAAAAACATTGAACTTTAGGAAGGCAAAGTTTGAACAGCTTAGAGATGCCCTTAATCTGGTAGACTGGGACAATATCCTCAGAAATGAGAATACAGATAATAAATGGGAAATGTTTAAGAACATCCTAAATAGGCAGTGTAAGCGGTTTATACCTTGTGGGAATAAAAGGACTAGAAATAGGAAAAACCCAATGTGGCTAAACAAAGAAGTAAGACAGGCAATTAACAGTAAAAAGAAAGCATTTGCACTACTAAAGCAGGATGGCACCATTGAAGCTCTAAAAAACTATAGGGAGAAAAATACTTTATCTAAAAAACTAATTAAAGCTGCCAAAAAGGAAACAGAGAAGCACATTGCTAAGGAGAGTAAAACTAATCCCAAACTGTTCTTCAACTATATCAATAGTAAAAGAATAAAAACTGAAAATGTAGGCCCCTTAAAAAATAGTGAGGAAAGAATGGTTGTAGATGACGAGGAAAAAGCTAACATATTAAACACCTTCTTCTCCACGGTATTCACGGTGGAAAATGAAATGCTAGGTGAAATCCCAAGAAACAATGAAAACCCTATATTAAGGGTCACCAATCTAACCCAAGAAGAGGTGCGAAACCGGCTAAATAAGATTAAAATAGATAAATCTCCGGGTCCGGATGGCATACACCCACGAGTACTAAGAGAACTAAGTAATGTAATAGATAAACCATTATTTCTTATTTTTAGTGACTCTATAGCGACAGGGTCTGTTCCGCAGGACTGGCGCATAGCAAATGTGGTGCCAATATTCAAAAAGGGCTCTAAAAGTGACCCTGGAAATTATAGGCCAGTAAGTCTAACCTCTATTGTTGGTAAAATATTTGAAGGGTTTCTGAGGGATGTTATTCTGGATTATCTCAATGAGAATAACTGTTTAACTCCATATCAGCATGGGTTTATGAGAAATCGCTCCTGTCAAACCAATCTAATCAGTTTTTATGAAGAGGTAAGCTATAGACTGGACCACGGTGAGTCATTGGACGTGGTATATCTCGATTTTTCCAAAGCGTTTGATACCGTGCCGCACAAGAGGTTGGTACACAAAATGAGAATGCTTGGTCTGGGGGAAAATGTGTGTAAATGGGTTAGTAACTGGCTTAGTGATAGAAAGCAGAGGGTGGTTATAAATGGTATAGTCTCTAACTGGGTCGCTGTGACCAGTGGGGTACCGCAGGGGTCAGTATTGGGACCTGTTCTCTTCAACATATTCATTAATGATCTGGTAGAAGGTTTACACAGTAAAATATCGATATTTGCAGATGATACAAAACTATGTAAAGCAGTTAATACAAGAGAAGATAGTATTCTGCTACAGATGGATCTGGATAAGTTGGAAACTTGGGCTGAAAGGTGGCAGATGAGGTTTAACAATGATAAATGTAAGGTTATACACATGGGAAGAGGGAATCAATATCACCATTACACACTGAATGGGAAACCACTGGGTAAATCTGACAGAGAGAAGGACTTGGGGATCCTAGTTAATGATAAACTTACCTGGAGCAGCCAGTGCCAGGCAGCAGCTGCCAAGGCAAACAGGATCATGGGGTGCATTAAAAGAGGTCTGGATACACATGATGAGAGCATTATACTGCCTCTGTACAAATCCCTAGTTAGACCGCACATGGAGTACTGTGTCCAGTTTTGGGCACCGGTGCTCAGGAAGGATATAATGGAACTAGAGAGAGTACAAAGGAGGGCAACAAAATTAATAAAGGGGATGGGAGAACTACAATACCCAGATAGATTAGCGAAATTAGGATTATTTAGTCTAGAAAAAAGACGACTGAGGGGCGATCTAATAACCATGTATAAGTATATAAGGGGACAATACAAATATCTCGCTGAGGATCTGTTTATACCAAGGAAGGTGACGGGCACAAGGGGGCATTCTTTGCGTCTGGAGGAGAGAAGGTTTTTCCACCAACATAGAAGAGGATTCTTTACTGTTAGGGCAGTGAGAATCTGGAATTGCTTGCCTGAGGAGGTGGTGATGGCGAACTCAGTCGAGGGGTTCAAGAGAGGCCTGGATGTCTTCCTGGAGCAGAACAATATTGTATCATACAATTATTAGGTTCTGTAGAAGGACGTAGATCTGGGTATTTATTATGATGGAATATAGGCTGAACTGGATGGACAAATGTCTTTTTTCGGCCTTACTAACTATGTTACTATGTTACTATGTTAATGCTATATAATATGATGGCTGCAATATATTAAGAGGATAAAATCTTTGATGGGAGGAAGAGGAGGAGGCGCGAAACTTTCACATTACAAATTAATGTAAAGATTTATCCAATAATATTTAGTTTGAGCCTCATGTTACAGTCACATTCGGAGCTGCTGCCATGGAAGCAGAAGTGAATGTTCTACAGATGTAGCTGGCAATAATCAGATATTCATAGCCATTATTGATTGTTAATAGTCTGTCAAGCTTTACAAAAAGCATAAAAAACGTGAAACGGAAGGTGGCTTGACGCTTGTTCCGCCTGTACTTGGAAGCTTGGAGAGAGGGATGAAGTCACAGTGAACCGTAGATATACCGTAGAAGGAGAGGTAGCACATGGACCATGGTGCCTGAGGAGAATAGAAGCCTCCTGTGCTACAAAAGAAGACTCCCGACCTATAAATGTCACATGTTAGATGGGGACCCTGTTAGATATGTTGCAATAAGACCTAGGACCTTCAAATCTGGGCTCGAGAACGGTTAAGTGAGTGAATCATTATCATTAACCAAAGGGAAAATGTTCGAAAATCATCTACGAACATCATGTCTGTAGATGCCAACCAGAGTCCATACACTTGGAGCTCCCAAAATGTCCAAAACTGGTAATAATGATCTAAAGAGCATCCAAAAAGTTGAACATATCCTAAGCTAGAAACTTCCTACAAAATCTTGAGGGTGCAGAGTCATCCATACTCTATGTCGGTTTGCCCTACCTCTTGGTCTGACTTCGACCTCATGGATCTTGACGAGTTTCTGAATTGCGATGGTTATTTGCTGGAGAAACATTTTATAAATGTTGGTTAGAGTCCTACCTGCTCATAAACAGGCAACTATATGGCTAGACCTGGTTTCCGAAAAAGCCATAAAAAAAGTGAGATTTGAGAGTGTTAAGGACCATCGAGTTCTTCTCATGTTCTTCCTTTCCACACACCAGATCTTTTCTACAATCACGTGGTGGTTGGTAATGGTTTGTAGGGAAGGAAGCTTCACCCGTCCATACATGTCCATTGATTGTGAGACTCATTAGGTGCTCAATGAGGGCACGGAGAAATATTCCTATCCTTGAGTCATTAGGACCCCGGGTAATGTGAAACTTTAGGCTGTGCAAAATGTAAACACGGCTCATTTGTGGCGAATGAATGAGAAAGGGGTTAACGATTCTCTATCGTAAAGGCGATATCATAAAAAGCAGGAGGTGGATGGACAATACTTTGGTTATTGATACGCTATTGATTGTGATAAGTACACTCCCGGGTTCCTGAAAATATGTCGATAACCTTTGATCCATAAGAAACCTAATACAGATCACGGCAGGAAATGGGAACCGGTCACTGACAAAACCCCATGGGAGTGCGCTACACAGTGTCCTACGGAGACGAAACAAGGTCGGCCCCAGGGTCAGCCAGCAAGATAGTGAACGCCAATTATATTGTATCCTAACAGGGAAAGCAGAAATGGTATATGGAACTGACAAACTGCAAGACAATGTTATGGCTTCAGAATTATGTGTTAATTAAGACACTAATATGGACTGAATTTGCTCAATCATATGAGATCTTTAATAAATGCACTATATGGATAAAAGTATAATTAATGTAATACTGCCCCTATGTCCAAGAATATAACTACTATAATACTGCCCCTATGTATAAGAATATAACTACTATAATACTGCTCATATGTACAAGAATATAACTACTATAATACTGCCCCCTATGTACAAGAATATAACTACTATAATACTGCCCCTATATACAAGAATATAACTACTATAATACTGCCCCTATGTACAAGAATATAACTACTATAATACTGCCCCTATGTATATGAATATAACTACTATAATACTGCTCCTATGTACAAGAATATAACTACTATAATACTGTCCCCTATGTACAAGAATATAACTACTATAATACTGCCCCTATATACAGAAATATAACTACTATAATACTGCCCCTATGTACAAGAATATAACTACTATAATACTGCTCCTATGTACAAGAATATAACTACTATAATACTGTCCCCTATGTACAAGAATATAACTACTATAATACTGCCCCTATATACAGGAATATAACTACTATAATACTGCCCCTATGTACAAGAATATAACTACTATAATACTGACCACTATGTACAAGAATATAACTACTATAATACTGCCCCTATGTACAAGAATATAACTACTATAATACTGCCCCCTATGTACAAGAATATAACTACTATAATACTGCCCCTATATAAAAGAATATAACTACTATAATACTGCCCCTATGTACAAGAATATAACTGCTATAATACTGACCACTATGTACAAGAATATAACTACTATAATACTGCCCCTATGTACAAGAATATAACTACTATAATACTGCCCCCTATGTACAAGAATATAACTACTATAATACTGCCCCTATATAAAAGAATATAACTACTATACTGCCCCTATGTACAAGAATATAACTGCTATAATACTGACCACTATGTACAAGAATATAACTACTATAATACTGCCCCCTATGTACAAGAATATAACTACTATAATACTGCCCCTATGTATAAAAATGTAACTACTAGAATACTGCCCCTATATACAAGAATATAACTACTATAATACTGCTCCCTATGTACAACAATATATCTACTATAATACTGCTCCTATGTACAAGAATATAACTACTATAATACTGCTCCTATGTGCAAGAATATAACTACTATAATACTGCTCCTATGCACAAGAATATAACTACTATAATACTGCCCCTATGTACAAGAATATAACTACTATAATACTGCTCCCTATGTACAACAATATATCTACTATAATACTGCTCCTATGTACAAGAATATAACTACTATAATACTGCTCCTATGTGCAAGAATATAACTACTATAATACTGCTCCTATGCACAAGAATATAACTACTATAATACTGCTCCTATGTACAAGAATATAACTACTATAGTACTGCTCCTATGTACAAGAATATAACTACTATAATACTGCTCCTATGTACAAGAATATAACTACTATAATACTGCTCCTATATACAAGAATATAACTACTATAATACTGCCCCTATGTACAAGAATATAACTACTATAATACTGCTCCTATGTACAATATAACTACTATAATACTGCTCCTATGTACAATATAACTACTATAATACTGCTCCTATGTACAAGAATATAACTACTATAATACTGCTCCTATGTACAAGAATATAACTACTATAATACTGCTCCTATGCACAAGAATATAACTACTATAATACTGCTCCTATGTACAAGTATATAACTACTATAATACTGCTCCTATGTACAAGAATATAACTACTATAATACTGCTCCTATGTACAATATAACTACTATAATACTGCTCCTATGTACAAGAATATAACTACTATAATACTGCTCCTATGTACAAGAATATAACTACTATAATACTGCTCCTATGCACAAGAATATAACTACTATAATACTGCTCCTATATACAAGTATATAACTACTATAATACTGCTCCTATATACAAGAATATAACTACTATAATACTGCCCCTATGTACAAGAATATAACTGCTATAATACTGCTCCTATGTACAATATAACTACTATAATACTGCTCCTATGTACAATATAACTACTATAATACTGCTCCTATGTACAAGAATATAACTACTATAATACTGCTCCTATGTACAAGAATATAACTACTATAATACTGCTCCTATGTACAAGAATATAACTACTATAATACTGCCCCTATGTACAAGAATATAACTACTATAATACTGCCCCTATGTACAAGAATATAACTACTATAATACTGCTCCTATGTACAAGAATATAACTACTATAATATTGCCCTCTATGTACAAGAATATAACTACTATAATACTGCTCCTATATACAGAATATAACTACTATAATATTGCCCTCTATGTACAAGAATATAACTACTATAATACTGCCCCTATGTACAAGAATATAACTACTATAATACTGCTCCTATATACAAGAATATAACTACTTTAATACTGCTCGGATATACAAGAATATAACTACTATAATACTGCCCCTATGTACAAGAATATAACTACTATAATACTGCTCCTATGTACAAGAATATAACTACTATAATACTGCTCCTATGTACAAGAATATAACTACTATAATACTGCCCTCTATATATGATGGACATAGTTGAATTAATCTATGATTTCTTATTATTTTTAATTTTTAGGAAAACATCCTCTATTATGTATCCTCACAAGGATATCACTATGTATATTATGTACAATACTTGTATAATGTGACTGCTGCTTCAATTCCTTTATAAGAAAATGTCTAAATATAAAACAGAATAGAACAATCAGACAGTGAACGGTATAAAACATTAGCCATTAATCAGTGGCAGACGTCGTACATCGCAGGAGAACAGGTCGCTAAGGCGCGGATCAATATTCAGCATCACCATCGCTCATACACAGCAGGAAGCATGGCAGAAGTATCGTCATCCATGAGTTATAACTTTACTGTCTCCGCTGTGGCACATGGGCCACTCATCCTCAGCAGAGTGGGAATAATCCTAATTTACGTGGCATGTCCACCTAAAATACAGAATATCACCAGATAATAGCGGATGTTTAGTTAACCTTTTTGAGAAGTTTGTTATCAATTCTGTCATTCTGCTTCTTAATTATTTTTGCATCGAGGATTGTTTGGTGACAATCAGCACGGCCGTTTCCAGGAGTTGTCACCCATTTTTATTTTTTTATCAGGGGATTTTTAAAACATTTCCTGTATTTTCTGTCTTTATAACTTAACCCATTACTTGCCAAATTAGCAATTTTCATTTTTTTTTTCTTTAAATGACAGATTTTTAATGGTTTGGGTCCTAATGAATCAGAAACATAATTTGCCAAATTTTTACAAGTACGGATTTTTCAGAAAAGGGCGTCCCAGAATTCAATTAAAAATGACAATGACGCGATTTCCTATTTTGAAAACATTCATTTTACAAACACAACACAAAAAATTGGACCTAATTATAAAAATTATAAAATCTTAGTTGCTAGAAGCTAAAGATTGGGCGTCCCCCCAAAAAAAGGACATTGGTAGATAATGGGTGGCGTGGTTTCCTTTCAGCATTGTGGACGATTTCTTCCTGATATTCTAGATCTTCCAGTGCAAAGTCTAGCGCGCCTATGAGGACACATCCAGCTCTAGTATTTAGACGTTCCGCATTGGGTCCCTGTGGCCGGAAGAGAGACGTATAGCTTTGACAATGATAAATAATGAAATGTACGGGTGGTACGGCGTACAATGTGAAGACCATGTGTCTAGGTGGATAAACCACGGCATCTAATTATGAGTCCAAAGACAATGAATTGGGGTACTGTTATTCTGTTCACCTGGAGGACTAAGGTGGCACGTATAATCAGAGTCCCTCTAATATCTTGAGATATCACCGTAGCTGTTGCTGAAACATTTAAAGGGCAGAATGTCATTGAAATAAATAAAGTGAAGATGCCACCACACGAGTTTTCCGAACAGCTTACCGCTCTAGTGATTTCGGGCTGTTGGCATGCCATGCCGCTCTGGATTATAGTACCTCGCACGGCATGTTATAAGAAACGGACGGTGTTTGAGGAAACTGTCCCCCAACGAGGTGCGGTAGCTGAAAATGCCGGATAAACCGCTTCCCGGTGTTGAAGACTCGAGCGCCGGTGGCGTGCTGTGTCGCCAGTGAGGACGCGTTGCAATCCCGGAGTGGACTTCCGGGTAGGTACATCCGGGGTTCAATGTCACGTGATACCGCGCATCATCGCGGTCACGTGTGTGAGAAGTTGGTACCGCTAAGATGGCCCCGTGTGCAGACATTAGACGTCCTGGCAGCCTGCCCTTATTGACCAGTGTGTGTGTGTTGGAAGCACCGGACACATTGGAACCTCTTTACACGGTTGGTTACACTCACTGTGTGTGCTGACAATGAATTTAGGAAAATAAGTGCAATGTAAATGTTCTGCCTGGTCCATGTGAGGGAAACCATGTTTGTAAAAAAGTCAGGGGTGACGAATCCTAGGGAAATGCACTAAGGACTACATAGCAGTGTATATACTATACCGTGGAGAGTACGGGGGGCCCATTGTGAAGTAGGAACGGCCCATTGTCGCATCCAGATTTTATCAACATCTCAATAATCAATGTCCATGTGCAGTCCACGAAACTGGAAGGATCATAGTCCCTATTGAGTCCTTTAGGTTCCAAGGTCTGTAAAGTGAAAATCCAGTAGGATTCACGTTTTTTTCAGTAGCTTTGTCCTGTTTTGTCCCCTTCTGCCTCGATCAATTTGTTCTAAGACTTGGAATCTTAGTTGGGCAATACTATGTCCCTTGTTCCGAAAATGATGTGGGAGGGCAAGGTGATCCCTATTGCATCGTATGTTTGATTTATGTTGCGATATCCTATCGTGTCTGGCCTGGGTTGTCTCCCCTATGTAGGCCAAGCCGCAGGGACACTTGATCATATAGATTACATAGGAGGACTCGCAAGTGAAAAAGCCTTTGATGGGGATACCCTTTCCGGTATGAGGGTGGACAATGTGATCTCCTTTTTGGATATTGTTACATTGTAGACAATTCAGACACGGGAAAGTTCCTTGCTTCTGTGTACGTAGAAAGACTTGCCTAGGTACCCTGGTGCTTGATCCTATATCTGCCCTTACTAAGGGGCGATGGTAACAGGAAAGGAAAGGCTGCTGAAATTCGGGGACATTGGGATAACTTTTACTCAAAATTCTCCAATGTTTACGGAGCGAGGACTGGACCCGTAAACATTGGAGTATGTTGACAAGACCTATAGTCCACTGGAAACGCCCAACAAAATCTGTCATGTACTGGAAACACCCCACAGCATCCACCATTTGTCATTAACACCCCATGAAACCTACGATATACTGGGAACACCTCACAACACCCACCATATACCAGTAACACCTCACAAAACCTAACATACACTAGGAGCATCTCACAGGACCTACCATATACTTTGAGCACCCCACAAGGCCTGTTATATACTGGTAGCACCCCACAGGGCCTGCCATATACTGGGAACACCCCATAGGGTCTGCCATATACTGGGAACACCCTACAAGACATTCTGTATGCTGGAAACACTCCCTAAACCCTAACATATACTGGGTATCACCCACAAGACCTGACATTTTGGCAATGCTTTCACCTTTCCTCTAGTCATCAGAGTTTGGCTTGGATCCCTTTGCTTCTCCATGTTCCTGGTTCCCACTCAACAGTCTCATTACTGACTATCACTAGCTGCATTACATATCCCCCTCCTCTACACACACCATTATCAGTGTGATCTCTTCATCTGCCCCTGTTTTTACGGGTATGGCTGTATGGTGGGTGCCGAATGACCTCGGACATCCTCTTCTCCTGCCCCTTAACTGATACCTTTCCATGTTTTTCCCGTTCACGAGTGTGTTCTGTAAGTCGCTGTGATCTTTCCATGTTTTGAACTCCAACAAGTTAAGTAAACTAAGAAGACGCTCCTGATCAATCCATAAGTGAGAAGTGCGTCTGTTTACGAGGTTGGGAAACAAATAACCTTGATTTGCTCATTTGGAAGAGGCCGGGGTAGAGATAAAACCTGGAAATTGTGGCATTTTGATTCAGCAGCTCGGATCGATGAACAATTCCGAAATCTCTTTACATTTCATTCATAAAGGACATAGGAGAAAGGCTCGGCTTTATAACTCAGCGCTGTCAGGGGAAAGGTTGATTCCAGGATCAATAAAACCTGTATGTTATTGCGCTCAAATTTTGACACTGCCTAAAAGGTCACACGCAGTTCCCGAGATCGCGAAACCATTAAATTGCCGTCTGTCTCCTTGTTTCTCGTTCACATTCGGTGAGAGAAACTGAAAACTTCATAATAGACAAAAAGGACGGGGGAGGAGTAGCCATGATTAAATGTAGCACGTGGCATCAACAGTGATGAAGAATGGATCGAGATTGCTGGTGACATCGATGGTCGTGATAGAACTTCAGGTTGACACATCTTAAATGTGTCCTCCCTCAAGACATCTTCTCACCTGAGGTCTTAATGATAACCACTAACTGTAGCTTATTTTGGTACTTATACAGAGTCGGAAATAAGTATTTGATCCCTTGCTGATTTTGTAAGTTTGCCCTCTGACGAAGACATGAACAGTCTATAATTTTAAGGGTAGGTTAATTTTAACATTGAGAGATAGAATATCAAAAATAAAATCCAGAAAATCACATTCTATAAATTATATAAATTTATTTGCATTTTGCAGTGAAAAATAAGTATTTGATCCCTCTGGCAAACAAGACTTAATACTTGGTGGCAAAATCCTTGTTGGCAAGCACAGCAGTCAGATGTTTTTTGTAGTTGATGATGAGGTTTGCGCACATGTCAGGAGGAATTTTGCTCCACTCCTCTTTGCAGATCATCTCTAAATCATTAAGATTTGTTGCTTGACAACTCTGATCTTCAATCCATCCATAAGTTTTTTTTATGGGATTAAGGTCTGGAGACTGGCTAGGCCACTCCATGACCTGAATGTGCTTCTTTTTGAGCCACTCTTTTGTTGCCTTGACTGTATGTTTTGGGTCATTGTCTTGCTGGAAGACTCAGCCACGACCCATTTTTAATGTCCTGGTGGAGGGAAGGAGGTTGTCACTCAGTATTTTACAGTACTTGGCTCCATCCATTCTCCCTTTAATGCGGTATAGTAGTCCTGCGCCCTTAGCAGATAAACACCCCCAAAACATAATGTTTCCTCCTCCATGCTTGACAGTGGGGATGGTGTTCTTTGGGTTATAGGCAGCATTTCTCTTCCTCCAAACACGACGAGTTGAGCTAATGCCAAAGATCTCAATTTTTGTCTCTTCTGACCACAGCACCTTCTCCCAATCACTGACAGAATCATCCAGGTGTTCATTGGGAAACTTCAGACGGGCCTGCACATGTGTCTTCTTGAGCAGGGGGACCTTGCGGGCACTGCAGGGTTTTAAACCTTTACGACGTAATGTGTTACCAATGGTTTTCTTTATGACTGTGGCCCCAGCTGTCTTAAGATCATTAACAAGTTCCCCCCCAATTAGTTTTAGGCTGATCTCTCACGTTCCTCATGATCAAGGATACCCCACGAGGTGAGATTTTGCATGGTGCCCCCGATCGATGTCGATTGACAGTCATTTTGTATTTCTTCCATTTTCTTACTGTTGCACCAACAGTTGTCTCCTTCTCACCCAGCGTCTTATTTATGGTTTTGTAGCCCATTCCAGCTTTGTGCAGGTCTATGATCTTGTCCCTGACATCCTTATACAGCTCTTTGGTCTTGCCCATGTTGGAGAGGTTAGAGTCTGACTGATTAATTGAGTCTGTGGACAGGAGTGACTATATAAGACAGCTGTATTTAATGCAGGTAACGAGTTGATCAGGAGCGTCACGCTGGTCTGTAGGAGCCAGAACTCTTCATGTTTGGTAGGGGATCAAACACTTATTTCTCACTGAAAAATGCAAATAAATTTATATAATTTATACAATGCGATTTTCTGGATTTTATTTTTTATATTCTATCTCTCAGTGTTAAAATTAACCTACCCTTAAAATTATAGACTGTTCATGTTTTTGTCAGTGGGCAAACTTACAAAATCAGCAAGGGATCAAATACTTATTTCCCCCACTGTATATATTGATAAAGGGTCTGCAGAAACCTACATGGTAGCTGAGATGCTTTTGTAGCCTATGCATGTTAGCGCAATATTTTTGCATCACATCGCCATAATGGTTTTATGTGGAATATTCTGTCCTACGACCATTAGTCCGATACCTCTTGTTAATTCAGGCACATTTTTGAAAATGGCTCTTTTCCTATGTTCGGGGGAACAGTTACCCACGTCGGCTTGTTTGGATCCAGCCATTATTACAGCTTGTTCTATGCAGTGTTACCATTTTTGGTGGGAAAACAGACAAGAAGCAAACGATAATTTTTTTCGCAAATGTAGCCATTTTATTACTGATAGACCCAGTGGTCGAGCTCGACCTAAATTTTGAATAACTTTGTCTCTAGGCTAGCCACCATGCATACACTAAAAGGACCAATATATAGGTAATGATGGAGATACTACTAGGGGTCTATAGAACCTATCTGCTAAAAAAGAAAAATGATCCTGCTCGCTTCCTCGTCAATGAAGTGCAATCGCTCCGGTGGGCTTGATTTACTAGCACGTGTCCATTGTCGCCTTCCAGCCCGAGAGTCCATACAGAATCAGTAATGGATTTAGTAATTAGTGATTATTGCTTTTTCGTTGGTCTGCTTGTTTTACATCGTTTGCTGCAGTTTTTAGATTACTTTTGTTTAGCAGTTCTGATTATCAAGCCATATACCTTGAGAAAATGTTCTGCAGTCATACAAGCCAGTGATGAAAAATAGCGGACTGGTGCTTTTTTTACAATAAATTTTCTTTAAATATGAAGATATTGTCATCAATAGAGATGCGATTATAAATAGGAGCCTGAGCAATTTTATCACTCCTGATGAAGTTGCCTGCGGAATGGCGAAACTCATTGGGATTTTCCCATGTATGCCCCTTTTTATATCTTTATTGTGTAAAACTGTTCGGGGATATTCTCTTTATTTTCTTTGGATTGTAGATAGCAACTTTTTTATGCCTTGTGCAGGATCTATGTGTCACGGGGCTACCGCGACAGAGAGTTTCCAGAGAACCGCAGCGCTCTGGGCCTCGTTCACACACAGTGAACAGAAGCTCTTCAGCTATATTCTGACCTGGCTGCTTTGTGCCAGCAGTGCAGGAGTTAACCTTATTGCTGAGTTGCTGAGAGCTGGGTCACTCTCAGATGATGTGGATTTTGTAATCTGATCCTCTATATAGACCCAGTCCTGACTTCAGCTATTGTCAGTGATCAGTTCTACTGCCTGGCTTGGAGGTTGAAGGAGCGTAGTGTTGGTGTTGGAGGTTTAGTTACAGTGATTGGTATCTGCAGTTTTGGTTGTATGTTAAACCTGTTTTCCTTCCTAGTTTATTCCCTCTCTTCCCTTCTCTGTGTTTCCTCTGTGGTTGTGTGAGCATTTGGTGAGTTTGAGACTTTAGTTACCTTGTCTGTATACCCTGTTCTTTGTTGTATTATTACACTGGTGCAGTCCACCTCCTTTGGGTGGAGAGGGGGCCATTGATAGGGCTTGCACAGGAGACAGGGATACGCTGGCGGCTCAGGCCTCCTAACCATCATAAGTACCCCCGAGATAAGGGAAAGCCAGGGCCCCATTAAAGTGGTAGGGACAGATGCGGGTCCCAGTACGCCGTCCTGCCCCTTTAACGCCGCTTACGGCGTGACACTATGTGGTGGGATACAGGATGGCCGTGGACCCATGATACGGATTAGTATGCATTCTATATTTCACCCAAGGAAACATTACCTTCCATCTCACTTTAGTTCACTATTGCTCTCACAATATTGAATGTAGCTCTTTTCCCAAGTTCAGAGGAACAGTCACGTAACACAGGATTAGTTTTGTTGGGGTCAACCATGATTACATCACATCAACTGGTCAGACAACAGTGATCACGCTTGGATCTGCCCTATAGATGGGATACCAGTAATAACGTCCTGTTTTCGGGTGGAACATAACAACATGTCTAATGCACATGCATAATCCAATCTCACATCTGCTTGTTCTGCACATGCACAGTCCATGAGCTTTTCTACTATACTGTTCCAAGAGGGCTGGAGCAGTGTTCGGAATGCTACTGGAATTTGGGGAGTATTTGGCCACGGCACTGGCCAGATATAGGCAACGAGCTATGAGATACAATACAACTTTACTGTATCTACAATCTTTAGTGCAGAATCCAGATCCAAGTTAGTCCCTGGAAGAAGCCAACAGGCGAAACGGATTGTCTGGTAAAAATTTGAATGAGCTTTTACGTTTTGTCAGAATGGCAATGTAAAACTAAGATTTTTTTTTTCCTCTTAAAATGAACTTTTTGATGCAGTTTTTGGAACCTCAGTCGTTAATGACTGGACTGGATACATTTCCACGTCCGGTCTGGATGAGGCCGCGTCTTCCTGCTCCTGTTAATCCTGTTATTTTCTCCGTCTCAGCCTGCGGCATCCATAAAGGAATCGCAGGTTATTCCGCCGAGTATTTATTGGATCTTTTAATTCCGTGGAGTTGCATATTTATTATTGTTGGGTGAAATAAAATTCTTCTTACGGCTGTGGAAAGCCGGATTCCGGGTCAGATTTACTGCGCCTGTAAATTCCACCGCCACGCGCTGGTATAAATCCTGAATATTTTATGAGAGGTTGTGGGGTCTGCGAGAAGCATTGCAGATGTCGGTGCTCATCATGCCGAGCCGCAGTGAAGAGATTATGGAACGACTCGTGTATTCGATACTATGCTAATAATCTCACCTGGAGGGTTATCATTCAGGAACGTTCTCTGCTTCTTGGAAATCTGTTACATTGTTGCTCACTGGTGACAAGCTGAGAAGAGTCCAGGGGGAGGGGCCATGACTGGGGAAGTCCAGGGGGAGGGGTCATTACTGGGAGAGTCCAGATGGAGGGGTAATGACTGGGAGAGTCCAGGGAGAGGGGCCATGACTTGGGAAGTCCAGGGGAGGGGCCATTAATCTTCACTTTTGAAAGATGTACCAATAAGTCAATGGTTGTACTAGAGAGAGACTGATGTGACTGTTGTTTAAACTTCTGGATACACAACTAATAGCTCAGCTGAGGAGATGACTACGCAAGGGGAATGTAAAGATGTCACAGAGCAGAAATCACCAAAAAAAGGCCCATGCAGTCACTCTTGGGATATTTCAGCCTACAGAATAGTGAGTGCAGCTCTGGAGTATAATACAGGATGTAACTCAGGATCAGTAATGTAATGTATGTACACAGTGACTGCACCAGCAGAATAGTGAGTGCAGCTCTGGGGTATAATACAGGATGTAACTCAGGATCAGTAATGTAATGTATGTACACAGTGACTGCACCAGCAGAATAGTGAGTGCAGCTCTGGGGTATAATACAGGATGTAACTCAGGATCAGTAATGTAATGTATGTACACAGTGACTGCACCAGCAGAATAGTGAGTGCAGCTCTGGGGTATAATACAGGATGTAACTCAGGATCAGTAATGTAATGTATGTACACAGTGACTGCACCAGCAGAATAGTGAGTGCAGCTCTGGGGTATAATACAGGAGGTAACTCAGGATCAGTAATGTAATGTATGTACACAGTGACTGCACCAGCAGAATAGTGAGTGCAGCTCTGGGGTATAATACAGGATGTAGCTCAGGATCAGTAATGTAATGTATGTACACAGTGACTGCACCAGCAGAATAGTGAGTGCAGCTCTGGAGTATAATACAGGATGTAACTCAGGATCAGTAATGTAATGTATGTACACAGTGACTGCACCAGCAGAATAGTGAGTGCAGCTCTGGGGTATAATACAGGATGTAACTCAGGATCAGTAATGTAATGTATGTACACAGTGACTGCACCAGCAGAATAGTGAGTGCAGCTCTGGGGTATAATACAGGATGTAACTCAGGATCAGTAATGTAATGTATGTACACAGTGGCTGCACCAGCAGAATAGTGAGTGCAGCTCTGGGGTATAATACAGGATGTAGCTCAGGATCAGTAATGTAATGTATGTACACAGTGACTGCACCAGCAGAATAGTGAGTGCAGCTCTGGAGTATAATACAGGATGTAACTCAGGATCAGTAATGTAATGTATGTACACAGTGACTGCACCAGCAGAATAGTGAGTGCAGCTCTGGGGTATAATACAGGATGTAGCTCAGGATCAGTAATGTAATGTATGTACACAGTGACTGCACCAGCAGAATAGTGAGTGAAGCTCTGGGGTATAATACAGGATGTAGCTCAGGATCAGTAATGTAATGTATGTACACAGTGACTGCACCAGCAGAATAGTGAGTGCAGCTCTGGGGTATAATACAGGATGTAACTCAGGATCAGTAATGTAATGTATGTACACAGTGACTGCACCAGCAGAATAGTGAGTGCAGCTCTGGGGTATAATACAGGATGTAGCTCAGGATCAGTAATGTAATGTATGTACACAGTGACTGCACCAGCAGAATAGTGAGTGCAGCTCTGGAGTATAATACAGGATGTAACTCAGGATCAGTAATGTAATGTATGTACACAGTGACTGCACCAGCAGAATAGTGAGTGCAGCTCTGGAGTATAATACAGGATGTAACTCAGGATCAGTAATTTAATGTATGTACACAGTGACTGCACCAGCAGAATAGTGAGTGCAGCTCTGGGGTATAGTACAGGATGTAGCTCAGGATCAGTAATGCAATGTTTGTACACAGTGACTGCACCAGCAGAATAGTGAGTGCAGCTCTGGAGTATAATACAGGATGTAACTCACGATCAGTAATCTAATGTATGTACACAGTGACTGCACCAGCAGAATAGTGAGTGCAGCTCTGGAGTATAATACAGGATGTAACTCAGGATCAGTAATGTAATGTATGTACACAGTGACTGCACCAGCAGAATAGTGAGTGCAGCTCTGGAGTATAATACAGGATGTAACTCAGGATCAGTAATGTAATGTATGTACACAGTGACTGCACCAGCAGAATAGTGAGTGCAGCTCTGGGGTATAATCCAGGAGGTAACTCAGGATCAGTAATGTAATGCATGTACACAGTGACTGCACCAGCAGAATAGTGAGTGCAGCTCTGGAGTATAATAAAGGATATAACTCAGGATCAGTAATGTAATGTATGTACACAGTGACTGCACCAGCAGAATAGTGAGTGCAGCTCTGGGGTATAATACAGGAGGTAACTCAGGATCAGTAATGTAATGTATGTACACAGTGACTGCACCAGCAGAATAGTGAGTGCAGCTCTGGGGTATAATACAGGATGTAACTCAGGATCAGTAATGTAATGTAATGTACACAGTGACTGCACCAGCAAAATAGTGAGTGCAGCTCTGGAGTATAATAAAGGATGTAACTCAGGATCAGTAATGTAATGTATAAGTGACTGCACCAGCAGAATAGTGAGTGCAGCTCTGGAGTATAATACAGGATGTAACTCAGGATTAGTAATGTAATGTATGTACACAGTGACTGCACCAGCAGAATAGTGAGTGCAGCTCTGGGGTATAATACAGGATGTAACTCAGGATCAGTAATGTAATGTAATGTACACAGTGATTGCACCAGCAAAATAGTGAGTGCAGCTCTGGAGTATAATAAAGGATGTAACTCAGGATCAGTAATGCAATGGATGTACACAGTGACTGCACCAGCAGAATAGTGAGTGCAGCTCTGGGGTATAATACAGGAGGTAACTCAGGATCAGTAATGTAATGTATGTACACAGTGACTGCACCAGCAGAATAGTGAGTGCAGCTCTGGGGTATAATACAGGATGTAGCTCAGGATCAGTAATGCAATGTATGTACGCGGTGACTGCACCAGCAGAATAGTGAGTGCAGCTCTGGAGTATAATACAGGATGTAACTCACGATCAGTAATCTAATGTATGTACACAGTGACTGCACCAGCAGAATAGTGAGTGCAGCTCTGGAGTATAATACAGGATGTAACTCAGGATTAGTAATGTAATGTATGTACACAGTGACTGCACCAGCAGAATAGTGAGTGCAGCTCTGGGTTATAATACAGGATGTAACTCAGGATCAGTAATGTAATGTAATGTACACAGTGACTGCACCAGCAGAATAGTGAGTGCAGCTCTGGGGTATAATACAGGATGTAACTCAGGATCAGTAATGTAGTGTATGTACACAGTGACTGCACCAGCAAAATAGTGAGTGTAGCTCTGGGGTATAATACAGGCTGTAACTCAGGATCAGTAATGTAATGGATGTACACAGTGACTGCACCAGCAGAATAGTGAGTGCAGCTCTGGGGTATAATACAGGATGTAGCTCAGGATCAGTAATGCAATGTATGTACGCGGTGACTGCACCAGCAGAATAGTGAGTGCAGCTCTGGAGTATAATACAGGATGTAACTCACGATCAGTAATCTAATGTATGTACACAGTGACTGCACCAGCAGAATAGTGAGTGCAGCTCTGGAGTATAATACAGGATGTAACTCAGGATTAGTAATGTAATGTATGTACACTGTGACTGCACCAGCAGAATAGTGAGTGCAGCTCTGGGGTATAATACAGGATGTAACTCAGGATCAGTAATGTAATGTATGTACACAGTGACTGCACCAGCAGAATAGTGAGTGCAGCTCTGGAGTATAATACAGGATGTAACTCACGATCAGTAATCTAATGTATGTACACAGTGACTGCACCAGCAGAATAGTGAGTGCAGCTCTGGAGTATAATACAGGATGTAACTCAGGATTAGTAATGTAATGTATGTACACAGTGACTGCACCAGCAGAATAGTGAGTGCAGCTCTGGGGTATAATACAGGATGTAACTCAGGATCAGTAATGTAATGTAATGTACACAGTGACTGCACCAGCAGAATAGTGAGTGCAGCTCTGGGGTATAATACAGGATGTAACTCAGGATTAGTAATGTAATGTATGTACACAGTGACTGCACCAGCAGAATAGTGAGTGCAGCTCTGGGGTATAATACAGGATGTAACTCTGGATCAGTAATGTAATGTAATGTACACAGTGACTGCACCAGCAGAATAGTGAGTGCAGCTCTGGGGTATAATACAGGATGTAACTCAGGATCAGTAATGTAGTGTATGTACACAGTGACTGCACCAGCAAAATAGTGAGTGCAGCTCTGGGGTATAATACAGGCTGTAACTCAGGATCAGTAACGTAATGTATGTACACAGTGACTGCACCAGCAGAATAGTGAGTGCAGCTCTGGAGTATAATACAGGATGTAACTCACGATCAGTAATCTAATGTATGTACACAGTGACTGCACCAGCAGAATAGTGAGTGCAGCTCTGGAGTATAATACAGGATGTAACTCAGGATTAGTAATGTAATGTATGTACACTGTGACTGCACCAGCAGAATAGTGAGTGCAGCTCTGGGGTATAATACAGGATGTAACTCAGGATCAGTAATGTAATGTATGTACACAGTGACTGCACCAGCAGAATAGTGAGTGCAGCTCTGGAGTATAATACAGGATGTAACTCACGATCAGTAATCTAATGTATGTACACAGTGACTGCACCAGCAGAATAGTGAGTGCAGCTTTGGAGTATAATACAGGATGTAACTCAGGATTAGTAATGTAATGTATGTACACAGTGACTGCACCAGCAGAATAGTGAGTGCAGCTCTGGGGTATAATACAGGATGTAACTCAGGATCAGTAATGTAGTGTATGTACACAGTGACTGCACCAGCAAAATAGTGAGTGCAGCTCTTGGGTATAATACAGGCTGTAACTCAGGATCAGTAACGTATGTACACAGTGACTGCACCAGCAGAATAGTGAGTGCAGCTCTGGAGTATAATACAGGATGTAACTCAGGATCAGTAATGTAATGTATGTACACAGTGACTGCACCAGCAAAATAGTGAGTGCAGCTCTGGGGTATAATACAGGCTGTAACTCAGGATCAGTAACGTATGTACACAGTGACTGCACCAGCAGAATAGTGAGTGCAGCTCTGGGGTATAATACAGGCTGTAACTCAGGATCAGTAACGTAATGTATGTACACAGTGACTGCACCAGCAGAATAGTGAGTGCAGCTCTGGGGTATAATACAGGATGTAACTCAGGATCAGTAATGTAGTGTATGTACACAGTGACTGCACCAGCAAAATAGTGAGTGCAGCTCTGGGGTATAATACAGGCTGTAACTCAGGATCAGTAACGTATGTACACAGTGACTGCACCAGCAGAATAGTGAGTGCAGCTCTGGAGTATAATACAGGATGTAACTCAGGATCAGTAATGTAATGTATGTACACAGTGACTGCACCAGCAAAATAGTGAGTGCAGCTCTGGGGTATAATACAGGATGTAACTCAGGATCAGTAATGTATATACACAGTGACTGCACCAGCAGAATAGTGAGTGCAGCTCTGGGGTATAATACAGGAGGTAACTCAGGATCAGTAATGTAATGTATGTACACAGTGACTGCACCAGCAGAATAGTGAGTGCAACTCTGGAGTATAATACAGGATGTAACTCAGGATCAGTAATGTAATGTATGTACACAGTGACTGCACCAGCAGAATAGTGAGTGCAGCTCTGGGGTATAATACAGGAGGTAACTCAGGATCAGTAATGTAATGTATGTACACAGTGACTGCACCAGCAGAATAGTGAGTGCAACTCTGGAGTATAATACAGGATGTAACTCAGGATCAGTAATGTAATGTATGTACACTGTGACTGCACCAGCAGAATAGTGAGTGCAGCTCTGGAGTATAATACAGGATGTAACTCACGATCAGTAATCTAATGTATGTACACAGTGACTGCACCAGCAGAATAGTGAGTGCAGCTCTGGAGTATAATACAGGATGTAACTCAGGATTAGTAATGTAATGTATGTACACAGTGACTGCACCAGCAGAATAGTGAGTGCAGCTCTGGGGTATAATACAGGATGTAACTCAGGATCAGTAATGTAATGTAATGTACACAGTGACTGCACCAGCAGAATAGTGAGTGCAGCTCTGGGGTATAATACAGGATGTAACTCAGGATTAGTAATGTAATGTATGTACACAGTGACTGCACCAGCAGAATAGTGAGTGCAGCTCTGGGGTATAATACAGGATGTAACTCAGGATCAGTAATGTAATGTAATGTACACAGTGACTGCACCAGCAGAATAGTGAGTGCAGCTCTGGGGTATAATACAGGATGTAACTCAGGATCAGTAATGTAGTGTATGTACACAGTGACTGCACCAGCAAAATAGTGAGTGCAGCTCTGGGGTATAATACAGGCTGTAACTCAGGATCAGTAACGTAATGTATGTACACAGTGACTGCACCAGCAGAATAGTGAGTGCAGCTCTGGAGTATAATACAGGATGTAACTCACGATCAGTAATCTAATGTATGTACACAGTGACTGCACCAGCAGAATAGTGAGTGCAGCTCTGGAGTATAATACAGGATGTAACTCAGGATTAGTAATGTAATGTATGTACACTGTGACTGCACCAGCAGAATAGTGAGTGCAGCTCTGGGGTATAATACAGGATGTAACTCAGGATCAGTAATGTAATGTATGTACACAGTGACTGCACCAGCAGAATAGTGAGTGCAGCTCTGGAGTATAATACAGGATGTAACTCACGATCAGTAATCTAATGTATGTACACAGTGACTGCACCAGCAGAATAGTGAGTGCAGCTTTGGAGTATAATACAGGATGTAACTCAGGATTAGTAATGTAATGTATGTACACAGTGACTGCACCAGCAGAATAGTGAGTGCAGCTCTGGGGTATAATACAGGATGTAACTCAGGATCAGTAATGTAGTGTATGTACACAGTGACTGCACCAGCAAAATAGTGAGTGCAGCTCTTGGGTATAATACAGGCTGTAACTCAGGATCAGTAACGTATGTACACAGTGACTGCACCAGCAGAATAGTGAGTGCAGCTCTGGAGTATAATACAGGATGTAACTCAGGATCAGTAATGTAATGTATGTACACAGTGACTGCACCAGCAAAATAGTGAGTGCAGCTCTGGGGTATAATACAGGCTGTAACTCAGGATCAGTAACGTATGTACACAGTGACTGCACCAGCAGAATAGTGAGTGCAGCTCTGGGGTATAATACAGGCTGTAACTCAGGATCAGTAACGTAATGTATGTACACAGTGACTGCACCAGCAGAATAGTGAGTGCAGCTCTGGGGTATAATACAGGATGTAACTCAGGATCAGTAATGTAGTGTATGTACACAGTGACTGCACCAGCAAAATAGTGAGTGCAGCTCTGGGGTATAATACAGGCTGTAACTCAGGATCAGTAACGTATGTACACAGTGACTGCACCAGCAGAATAGTGAGTGCAGCTCTGGAGTATAATACAGGATGTAACTCAGGATCAGTAATGTAATGTATGTACACAGTGACTGCACCAGCAAAATAGTGAGTGCAGCTCTGGGGTATAATACAGGATGTAACTCAGGATCAGTAATGTATATACACAGTGACTGCACCAGCAGAATAGTGAGTGCAGCTCTGGGGTATAATACAGGAGGTAACTCAGGATCAGTAATGTAATGTATGTACACAGTGACTGCACCAGCAGAATAGTGAGTGCAACTCTGGAGTATAATACAGGATGTAACTCAGGATCAGTAATGTAATGTATGTACACAGTGACTGCACCAGCAGAATAGTGAGTGCAGCTCTGGGGTATAATACAGGAGGTAACTCAGGATCAGTAATGTAATGTATGTACACTGTGACTGCACCAGCAGAATAGTGAGTGCAGCTCTGGAGTATAATACAGGATGTAACTCAGGATCAGTAATGTAATGTATGTACACAGTGACTGCACCAGCAGAATAGTGAGTGCGGCTTTGGGGCATAATACAGGATGTAACTCAGGATCAGTAATGTAATGTATGTACACAGTGACTGCACCAGCAGAATAGTGAGTGCAGCTCTGGGGTATAATACAGGATGTGACTCAGGATCAGTAATGTAATGTATGTACACAGTGACTGCACCAGCAGAATAGTGAGTGCAGCTCTGGAGTATAATACAGGATATAACTCAGGATCAGTAATGTATGTACACAGTGACTGCACTAGCAGAATAGTGAGTGCAGCTCTGGGGTATAATACAGGATGTAACTCAGGATCAGTAATGTATGTACACAGTGACTGCACCAGCAGAATAGTGAGTGCAGCTCTGGAGTATAATACAGGATGTAACTCAGGATCAGTAATGTAATGTATGTACACAGTGACTGCACCAGCAGAATAGTGAGTGCAGCTCTGGGGTATAATACAGGATGTAACTCAGGATCAGTAATGTAATGTATGTACACAGTGACTGCACCAGCAGAATAGTGAGTGCAGCTCTGGGGTATAATACAGGCGTCACTTCCTCCTTGTTTCAGTACTCTATATCATGCAGCCTATGAACCATTTTCTATGTCTCTTGAACTGCCTCCAATGAAAGTCTTGCGTTGCTTCCTCATATAATGCAGTGATTTGTTGGCCTTACCCCGTATGAGGACAGTGGTCATCTGTTTTCCTACTTCGCACCTTTCCTCCCTAATCCCTTCCTAATTAATAAAGGACATAAGAATAACGAGGATCGGTAACTGTTTGATACTCAGTCATTGATTATCCGGATCTTTGCCCGATACTTGTGATTTCTTCTCGGTGGTGATTCTGTCATCCGGTTCCGCATTCTGTTACTTTCCTATCACATGACTTTGATGACGGCTGCGGCTGCTGGATCCAGCGAGCAGTATTAATTAACTCTTAATGGTCAATAATATGGATTGACTCCATGACCCACCATCTGCTCTGCCCAGCGACCTGCGTGGAGTCTTCTGCTGGTTATTGGATTTCATTATCACTTAATTCCAATTATAATTCTGAAAAACCTGTAGGAAGTGCGAAAAACTGCAGAATTAGACCAGAAAAATCATTTTTATTTTTTACCATTTTTTATTGACTGTGTGAGCGCTTATTACAGTGGAAAACTTGGAATCTCCCTGTCATTTTGTTACTGTACGTGGATCCTGTGTCCAGTATTTCCAGAATTTGAAATTTGAGCATTTTTGTTGGTTCTTTACTATTTATGCATCTTTACAGTTCCTGGTATAAGTAATCCAGCTCTAAAAACTCATCAGCAGAACATAACTTATACAGATACTGATGGAATCTCCTGAGGGTAACGAGACACGTGAGGTATCCAAAAAGAAATCCAGCAGAATTATAAATGCAGCTCTGGAGATCTAATGGAACCTCAATGGAATATGTCACTGTCGTCACCTACTGTTATAATGAGCTGATGATTTTTAAGATTAGGTATCCAAAAATATCATTTTGCCCTTCCTATTTGTTTTTAGTTTCCTGAATTTTTTCTCGAAAAATGTCCATGCGCTCTGACGTGGTATTGTTAAAGAATTGATTCTCTTTTGGAACAGTTCTAGACAAATGAAACCTCAAAAGTACAAAGAAACCTAGTCTGTGTTATTTATTTTTCGGCGACTTTGGACTAAAACTAATGAACTTTTTTTTGTGCTTTCTCACCAGGTGGATGGACGGCATGGACGATATGGGGGGATTGTAACCGAGACTGTGGGGGTGGGCTGCAAACCAGAACTAGGACGTGCCAGTCTCCCCCCAACGAAAGCCACATTTGTGAAGGTGTTCTGGAAGAAGGACGACTTTGCAACAGAAAGGCGTGTAGTGGTAAGTGTGTACAGTATAATGCGGGGGCCAAGGACAACTTCCCATTGTCTACGGAGAGAAGTTGACCGTGTCCTACACTGTAGTCTTTGGAAAGTAGTTGACCGTGTCCTTCACCCTCGTCTACAAAGAGGAATTGACTGTGTCCTACACTGTGTTCTACGGAGTGGAGTTGACCATGTCCTACACCACCGTCTATGGAGAAGAGTTGAACGTGTCCTACACCGTCATCTACGGAGAGGAGTTGACCGTGTGCTACACCGTCGTCTACAGAGAGGAGTTGAGCATATCCTACACCATCGTCTACGGAGAGGAGTTGACCGTGTCCTACACTGTCGTCTATGGAGAGGAATTGACAGTGTCCTACACCATCGTCTACGGAGAGCAGTTGACCGTGTCCTACGTGTACAATCATTTTGTGTCCTAGATGTAGTCAATCACTAGGAACATTTTATTACAATGTATCTGTAATGGTGACATCGTGACTGGCCCTGTATAAACCCAGAATGGGTCCAATAGGAGCAGATGTCATCCTTTACCTTTAAAGACTTCCTGACTTTGAAAGTTCAGGTTGTCTTGAAAAGTTGCCATTATTATGATGATTATTTTGTGTTCTGGTCTCCGTTATCCTCATGAGTAGCAAGCCACGGACTTTGACGGAAGTTGATGCGTGAGTAATCTGACACGAGAACCCAACTTACCAGGTGATCATCAGAAGATGGACTTTGATACTCACCGGAGATGAGCGAATACATTTTGAGAAATCAAATTCTAATTACATTTTACAAAAATTCTCATTCACCAAAGTGGATTTTTTTCTTTGTAATTCATTTCTGTGCTGAGCCAGCAAAATAGTGTCTGTGGGCTGACATTCTTTTGGACCATAAAGGCCCATCAAAATCCTTATACTCGTCTCTCCGGCCACTCCTCTACTTGCCACCATCTGTCCGTTCCTCGCTGCATTGTCTGATCTCCTACCACTACCCCTGGAATCTCCGCTCCTTTCACTCTGAATCGAGACTTCTAATTTTAATGGAGCTTGGCAGGGTTCTCCACTTGTGCACCAAAGGTCACAGCAGTTGCCACCAATGGTGGGTGGATCAGAAGATGCGGCAGGGACTGGACAGGTAACTGTGAGGAGCAGATGTCCGGAGAGGTGAGCGGTAAGGTGAGTTTATAGGGATCATTTTGTACATATTATTTTTATTATGTACTACAACATTTTATATTATTATATTCACAGAGTACAAATTCTCTATGAATTGAATTTTTCAAGAAAAAAAGGGCAAACAGATGAGCGGATCAGGCAAAATTCGAATTCATCTCTCACACTGGCACCATTGGCCCAGTCGCTACCTTTTTATCACTTTGTCATTTTTATGAAAACATTATTGACCAAGTGGTTAACCACAACTATCGTGTAACACCGTTGACTAGAGGGCCACCCAAATCTTTATGTCATGTGTTATTTTTGTGTAGCAGTATTGACCCGGAGGCCACCAAATGTAAAATCATAGTTCACTCCAACTACTCTGTTACACCAAAATATTAATCTGTAGGCCATAATGTAGTCCAAGCCTACTGCTGAAGCCATGAATACTTCTGTTTATGATTGTCACATGGCCACATGACATTGACAGACAACGGCTCCTCCACACTTTCCCAAAGACGTGTATTCATTCTCAATGAGGAGAGTAGAGTAAGCCGGTGCTGGGAACCTCTGTTGAAGGCTTATCTCAGATGAGTACTAAAAGATCTAGTATGTTAAAATTCATCATGTCCCGTACTTATTCCCGCAAAATTTGCTATTATGGAAATTAGGAAGCCCCAGTAGACCTCATTTGGTTGACTGGTGTAATGCCATCTGAGTTGGATAACTTTTTTTTTTTCTGAATGGTAGATGTTGGAGGAACTCTTTGAAGACCCAATAGACTCTTGATGGCTCTAGTGACTAAAGTCTAATTTCTTTAGCCAGTTTAATAGAGTTTTTTTTAAGGTTTATTATTTGATTGGTGTTGAGCAGGAATGTAACGTTAAGCTTCTGGGACCCAGGGGCGTAATGTGTAATGGGGTTCCTCACCTGCCTGGTGACTTCTCATGTGGTTGAGAAACCTTTTGGTCTCCACTGGCACCAGGGCTTTTACTATCTCTGTACCTTTCCGTCATTGATCCGAATGGCTCTTTAGAGACATCCCATTTATCTGACCACCACTTACCCGTTGAAGGATTATTCCCATCTGAAGCATTTATGGTAATCGCAGGATATATGTCATTGAGTCCGGTTGTGGGGCTGCCCTTGGAGAGGTGGTCGCTCATGTACGACTCTCTCCAATAGTTTTTACGAGAGTTCCAAAAAGTATCAAGTAGGTTTTTTTTTTTACCGTTTGACGTTTATATAAAAGAAGAGAAGTTGAGAAAATTCCCTTTACTTTCATTGTTGAGGCAGGAAGTTTCCGAACATTATGTCAGTGCCGTGTCTCGCAGCCAATGTTCGGAAGCCCAAGCTTTTAGAGAAGACGATGATTAAACCTGATTTCCTTGGGCAGATGTGACTCCTGCTTGCCTCATTCTTTAATTTAAAAACACTTTATGTCTTATAAGGAAAACCCATTTTAGCTAATGCAAGGCTGGTTCTCATAATAATTATCTCCATTTTTGAATGGCGCAGTGATATATTTTTGATTAGATTGTCAGTCTAGGCTCCGGATTCTACAGCCCAGAGTCTTGAGGGTGCAGAGTACGTAATACGGCGGATTAATGAATGGCCAAAATTGAAAGCCGGGCGTTCACGTGGAAAGTGATTAGGGCGAAATTAGATGAAATTACTTCATGCATTTTTTACCTCTTCCATCATTAGAAATTATTTTGCAATTAGCGCCAGGTTCTCGAATGCCTCCAGACGTACGAGGTCTAATCTAACAGACAGGAAATGAGGTTTAGATCATGTAGAACTCTGTTAGAAATGATGTTCAGGTGACTGCATCTTAAAGGGGTTGTCCGCCTTTCTCAGTTCTCTGGGACATAAGATGAACCAAGAGTATTTTTTGGAGATTGCTTGTTCTGCGGGGCGAAGACAAGAGTGCACATTGTCCTATTAAAATTATTAGGTCAAGGATTGACTTTAGAAGGCACTTCGAGGTCTGTCAGAAGATGAACCTGTAATTCCTAAAACATTTGGTTGATTTAAAACCCAAAAAAGTGAAAATGTCTTCTCATTGGACTTTTGGGTTGGGTTTTGTCCAAAATGTAATGGCTACCAAATTTGTAGCTAAAGAGTCGTAGAAATGATGGAGAGATTCGGTCCTTCGATGATATGACTCCAGTAGAGGCTACGGTTCTACTCATCTAGAACGTGTATATTAGTCAGCCATGGTACAATCACCAGCCTTTGCCAAAAACCTAATGGCTACCAAATTTGTAGCAAAAGATTTGTAGAAATGATGGAGAGATTCAGTCCTTGAATGCTATGACTCCAGTAGAACCCATCGTTTTACTCATCTCGATCTTGTATATTAGTCAACCATGGTGCCATCACCAGCCTTTGCCTAAAACCTAATGGCTACCAAATTTGTAGCAAAAGAGTCATAGAAATGATGGAGAGATTCAGTCATTCGATGATATGACTTCAGTAGAGGCCATTGTTCTACTCATCTAGATCTTGTATATTAGTCAACCATGGTGCCATCACCAGCCTTTGCCCAAAACCTAATGGCTACCAAATTTGTAGCAAAAGAGTCGTAGAAATGATGGAGAGATTCAGTCCTTGAATGCTATGACTCCAGTAGATCCCTTTGTTCTGCTCATCTAGATCTTGTATATTAGTGAACCATGGTGCCATCACCAGGATTTTCCCAAAACCTAATGGCTACCAAATTTGTAGCAAAAGAGTCGTAAAAATGATGGAGAGATTCAGTCCTTCAATGATATGACTCCAGTAGACGCTATTCAGCTCGTTTTCATGGAGCTCAGCCACCAAACCCTGTGTGAGAGTGTGTAGTAGTTCCATACCAGGAGAAAGGTTAACTCTTACTATCCTAGCCATTCCCCCATCCCACCATTAATTTTGATGCATCAGCTATCTGCTCACTTTCCTCTTCTATCTCAGCTCCTGATGACCGGCTATTATCAATCCTGTATAATCACAATCGCCAGAATCTTCTATCACAGCTCTCACTGTCCCGAACTGTGCGCTTGTACAAAGGCCCTGTTATCTCCTTATGTAAATTCAGTGATAAGTGTTCACTCCAGAACAAGCCGAGTGTGTTACAGCACACGTTGCACTGAGCTTTAGTACTACAGCGCAGCTATCACCAGAACTGTCACTCATGGAGGAGTGCCTACCCTGCCAGAAAGCAGGAAGTGAGGCGACTGTAAAGAGACTGCAGAGTTGTGAGACAATGTGAGAATATCCCTCTAAGCCATTTCAGCACCATGGACAGCTCGGAAGCTTCTGGAGTGTTAGGCTTGGTCTCTTCTTGCATTTGGCAGGGCGCAGTCTCTCCCTTGATGCTCCATATTATATATGTAGTCTATGATCCCGCTGCACTCTGGTAAATCGTTGTATGAAGAAGGCAGAACAACAGTCGTTATGTTTTTAGAATACGATTGATCGGACAATATATTTTCTATATTATACAAGATGCTTTTCTGTTTTGCTTTATGTTTGGCTGGTTGTCTCCTCAGTTTCTGTGTTTTCAAATAGATTTTCTTTTATTAGTTTTTCTGCAATAGCTTAGGATTAAAAAGAACCCGTCGCCCATCAGAAGCTGCCAGTTTTTCCTCTTTATTTACTCCCACTATTCCTTTTTCTTTTTTCTTAAATCTGCCATATGATTCTTGGGATATGGGTCCTTTTTAATTAGTGCTAGTTTTTAATGTTCTTTAACGAGTAAGCGTGGCTCACAGGCTCCTCTTGGGCGTGGCTCACAGGCTCCTCTTGGGCGTGGCTCACAGGCTCCTCTTGGGCGTGGCTCACAGGCTCCTCTTGGGAGTGGCTCACAGGATCCTCTTGGGCGTGGCTCACAGGCTCCTCTTGGGAGTGGCTCACATGATCCTCTTGGGCGTGGCTCACAGGCTCCTCTTGGGCGTGGCTCACAGGCTCCTCTATGGAGTGGCTCACAGGCTCCTCTTGGGCGTGGCTCACAGGCTCCTCTTGGGCGTGGCTCACAGGCTCCTCTTGGGCGTGGCTCACAGGCTCCTCTTGGGAGTGGCTCACATGATCCTCTTGGGAGTGGCTCACAGGCTCTTCTTGGGAGTGGCTCACAGGCTCCTCTTGGGCGTGGCTCACAGGCTCCTCTTGGGTGTGGCTCACAGGCTCCTCTTGGGCGTGGCTTACAGGCTCTTCTGGGGCGTGGCTCACATGCTCCTCTATGGAGTGGCTCACAGGCTCCTCTTGGGAGTGGCTCACAGGCTCCTCTTGGGCGTGGCTCACAGGCTCCTCTTGGGTGTGGCTCACAGGCTCTTCTTGGGTGTGGCTCACATGCTCCTCTTGGGCGTGGCTCACAGGCTCCTCTTGGGAGTGGCTCACAGGCTCCTCTTGGGCGTGGCTCACAGGCTCCTCTTGGGTGTGGCTCACAGGCTCTTCTTGGGTGTGGCTCACAGGCTCCTCTTGGGTGTGGCTCACAGGCTCTTCTTGGGTGTGGCTCACAGGCTCCTCTTGGGCGTGGCTCACAGGCTCTTCTTGGGTGTGGCTCACATGCTCCTCTTGGGCGTGGCTCACATGCTCCTCTTGGCAGTGGCTCACAGGATCCTCTTGGGCGTGGCTCACAGGATCTTCTTGGGCGTGGCTCACAGGCTCCTCTTGGGCGTGGCTTACAGGCTCTTCTGGGGCACGGCTCACGTGCTCCTCTGGGGGGCGTATTTAACTTGCTCTGGATTATTACCCTGTGAGCTGCACCTGTTAGGACTAAATAAAAAAGGTCCATATCTCTTGGACAATATGGTGGATTACTAAGGGTTGTATGTAGCCCCCTGATTGCATTAGTACATCACCCTCAACCATTGGGGTCAGATTTTTCCATAATACTCAAAAATTACCAAAGGGTGGTCTTCACCCCTATCCTATGTTTTGAAGACCTTCATTTCATTTCTTTGACGACCGTTAGTACAAGTTAATGCTCCAGATTGTTGTCAGGTTTGTTGTCCATTTCCCAGGCGAGAGACTCTTTTTATTGGGTTAACGACGCGCCTCCCATCCTCTGCAGTATACACTGTTTCCCCCAAAAAATTATATAATAGTTTTCCTCGTAACAAAACAACGATGATCATTTTCCCTTTGCCGTTTCCAACCTTGGAGCAGGAGAATGTTGGGTCTGGTGACCCTCTCCGCAGATCCTTGTGATCTTGGTAGGTATTAATCCTGCCCCGATATTTGGAAAATGTTCAGTGTCCTGTATAGCTATATATCTTATTATAATCTGTCTATGCAAATTGTCTATTCAGAGAGGAAGATGTCTAGTGCCAACAATTGTAAGTAGCAATCTTAAAAGTCATTATCAACCCTTTAACGAGCCTTGTCAAATGACTTAGGTTAAAAGCTGAACCAGAATCTCATGTTTCGGGTTTACTGCTCCTCATCAGTGCAAAGTGGAGATCTGATAAGGATAGGTGAGAGGCTCTGGACTGAGGTCTGATGGGTAAAGTTTCTCATTGTGAAGAGTGACCAGTCAAGCCTGGCATGTCAGAGTGAGTGGATCCTGTGTAATCTACTGAATATAGAGGTGTTATCAGTCATTGTATAGGAGGAGGAGGAGGTGAGCTGTGATATCACCTATTGTGAAAGGTGGATCCTGTGTTATCTACTGTATATAGAGGTGTTATCAGTCACTGTACAGGAGGAGGAGGTGAGCTGTGACATCACCTATTGTCAATGGTGGATCCTGTGTTATCTACTGTATATAGAGGTGTTATCAGTCATTGTACAGGAGGAGGAGGTGAGCTGTGACATCACCTATTGTGAATGGTGGATCCTGTGTTATCTACTGTATATAGAGGTGTTATCAGTCATTGTACAGGAGGAGGAGGTGAGCTGTGACATCACCTATTGTGAATGGCGGATCCTGTGTTTTCTACTGTATATAGAGATGTTATCAGTCATTGTACAGGAGGAGGAGGTGAGCTGTGACATCACCTATTGTGAATGGTGGATCCTGTGTTATCTACTGTATATAGAGGTGTTATCAGTCACTGTACAGGAGGAGGAGGTGAGCTGTGACATCACCTATTGTGAATGGTGGATCCTGTGTTATCTACTGTATATAGAGGTGTTATCAGTCATTGTACAGGAGGAGGTGAGCTGTGACATCACCTATTGTCAATGGTGGATCCTGTGTTATCTACTGTATATAGAGGTGTTATCAGTCATTGCACAGGAGGAGGAGGTGAGCTGTGACATCACCTATTGTGAATGGTGGATCCTGTGTTATCTACTGTATATAGAGGTGTTATCAGTCATTGTACAGGAGGAGGAGGTGAGCTGTGACATCACCTATTGTGAATGGCGGATCCTGTGTTTTCTACTGTATATAGAGATGTTATCAGTCATTGTGCAGGAGGAGGAGGTGAGCTGTGACATCACCTATTGTGAATGGTGGATCCTGTGTTATCTACTGTATATAGAGGTGTTATCAGTCATTGTACAGGAGAAGGAGGTGAGCTGTGACCTCACCTATTGTGAATGGTGGATCCTGTGTTTTCTACTGTATATAGAGATGTTATCAGTCATTGTACAGGAGGAGGAGGAGAGCTGTGATATCACCTATTGTGAATGGTGGATCCTGTGTTATCTACTGTATATAGAGGTGTAACCAGTCATTGTACAGGAGGAGGAGGTGAGCTGTGACATCACCTATTGTGAATGGTGGATCCTGTGTTATCTACTGTATATAGAGGTGTTATCAGTAATTGTACAGGAAGGAGGAGGTGAGCTGTCACATCACCTATTGTGAATGGCGGATCCTGTGTTTTCTACTGTATATAGAGATGTTATCAGTCATTGTATAGGAGGAGGAGGTGAGCTGTGACATCACCTATTGTGAATGGTGGATCCTGTATTGTCTACTGTATATAGAGGTGTTATCAGTCATTGTACAGGAGGAGAAGGTGAGCTGTGACCTCACCTATTGTGAATGGTGGATCCTGTGTTATCTACTGTATATAGAGGTGTTATCAGTCATTGTACAGGAGGAGGAGGAGGTGAGCTGTGAAATTACCTATTATGAATGGTGGATCCTGTGTTATCTACTGTATATAGAGGTGTTATCAGTCATTGTACAGGAGGAGGAGGTGAGCTGTGATATCACCTATTGTGAATGGTGGATCCTGTGTTATCTACTGTATATAGAGGTGTTATCAGTCATTGTACAGGAGGAGGAGGTGAGCTGTGACATCACCTATTGTGAATGGTGGATCCTGTGTTATCTACTGTATATAGAGGTGTTATCAGTCATTGTACAGGAGGAGGAGGTGAGCTGTGACATCACCTATTGTGAATGGTGGATCCTGTGTTATCTACTGTATATAGAGGTGATATCAGTCATTGTACAGGAGGAGGAGGTGAGCTGTGACATCACCTATTGTGAATGGTGGATCCTGTGTTATCTACTGTATATAGACGTGTTATCAGTCATTGTACAGGAGGAAGAGGTGAGCTGTGACATCACCTATTGTGTATGGTGGATCCTGTGTTATCTACTGTATATAGAGGTGACATCAGTCATTGTACAGGAGGAGGAGGTGAGCTGTGACATCACCTATTGTGAATGGTGAATCCTGTGTTATCTACTGTATATATAGGTGTTATCAGTCATTGTACAGGAGGAGGAGGTGAGCTGTGACATCACCTATTGTGAATGGTGGATCCTGTGTTATCCTCTGTATATAGAGGTGACATCAGTCATTATACAGGAGGAGGAGGTGAACTTTGACATCACCTATTGTGAATGGTGGATCCTGTGTTATCTACTGTATATAGAGGTGTTATCAGTCATTGTACAGGAGGAGGAGGTGAGCTGTGACATCACCTATTGTGAATGGTGTATCCTGTGTTATCTACTGTATATAGAGGTGTTATCAGTCATTGTACAGGAGGAGGAGGTGAGCTGTGACATCACCTATTGTGAATGGTGGATCCTGTGTTATCTACTGTATATAGAGGTGATATCAGTCATTGTACAGGAGGAGGAGGTGAGCTGTGACATCACCTATTGTGAATGGTGGATCCTGTGTTATCTACTGTATATAGACGTGTTATCAGTCATTGTACAGGAGGAAGAGGTGAGCTGTGACATCACCTATTGTGTATGGTGGATCCTGTGTTATCTACTGTATATAGAGGTGACATCAGTCATTGTACAGGAGGAGGAGGTGAGCTGTGACATCACCTATTGTGAATGGTGAATCCTGTGTTATCTACTGTATATATAGGTGTTATCAGTCATTGTACAGGAGGAGGAGGAGGTGAGCTGTGACATCACCTATTGTGAATGGTGGATCCTGTGTTATCCTCTGTATATAGAGGTGACATCAGTCATTATACAGGAGGAGGAGGTGAGCTTTGACATCACCTATTGTGAATGGTGGATCCTGTGTTATCTTTTGTATATAGAGGTGTTATCAGTCATTGTACAGGAGGAGGAGGTGAGCTGTGATATCATCTATTGTGAATGGTGGATCCTGTGTTATCTACTGTATATAGAGGTGTTATCAGTCATTGTACAGGAGGAGGAGGTGAGCTGTGACATCACCTATTGTGAATGGTGGATCCTGTGTTATCTACTGTATATAGAGGTGTTATCAGTCATTGTACAGGAGGAGGAGGTGAGCTGTGACATCACCTATTGTGTATGGTGGATCCTGTGTTATCTACTGTATATAGAGGTGACATCAGTCATTGTACAGGAGGAGGAGGTGAGCTGTGACATCACCTATTGTGAATGGTGAATCCTGTGTTATCTACTGTATATAGAGGTGTTATCAGTCATTGTACAGGAGGAGGAGGTGAGCTGTGACATCACCTATTGTGAATGGTGGATCCTGTGTTATCCTCTGTATATAGAGGTGACATCAGTCATTGTACAGGAGGAGGAGGTGAGCTTTGACATCACCTATTGTGAATGGTGGATCCTGTGTTATCTTTTGTATATAGAGGTGTTATCAGTCATTGTACAGGAGGAGGAGGTGAGCTGTGACGTCACCTGTTGTGAATGGTGGATCCTGTGTTATCCTCTGTATATAGAGGTGACATCAGTCATTGTACAGGAGGAGGAGGTGAGCTTTGACATCACCTATTGTGAATGGTGGATCCTGTGTTATCTTTTGTATATAGAGGTGTTATCAGTCATTGTACAGGAGGAGGAGGTGAGCTGTGACGTCACCTGTTGTGAATGGCGGGGCCTGAGTTATTGTTTTTTAATTATGATCTTGATAAAAATACAAACCAAAATCCTTTGCCAACATTTTTGTCTAATATGTGTAACACAAATACCTATTTCTCAGATAAGATGATGTTCACTGTCTGGCCTCTGTTGTGAAGGGTTTGTCCATGACTACGATATTGTTGACCCATTAGTTAATCGCTTACAGACCCAACTTCTAACCATTGAGCTGTTATCAGGTCCCATGGTGGGAGAAGTAAAGTGTATGGCGCCAATGCCCCACCGTACAGTGCGCTGCATAGTGGCCAATCTGGGGTACTGCAGCTCAGCTTCCATGGGAGTAGAGAAGGTCCGAGCTGCAGTACTCCAGATCGGCCACTAGGCGCTGTATGGAGCTGACCTGGCTTCGTACACTGTTTATTTCCGGCCACCATGGGACCTGCAGACCGCTGATTGGTGGAGGGTGCGGGTGCCGGACCCCCACCGATATTATGCTAGCGGTTTATCGTAAGGGTAGGTAAATAATCCTAGAAGACCCCTATAGAAAGGCGAATAAGCTGGAAGTCGATGAAATAGAGCAGCATCTTGTCCTCCTTAAACAGACTCGATCTCCAGACTCTGCAGAAGACTCCGGTAATGTCCGCGGCTCCGCGTCTACGATCCTCCATCTCTACAAGGAACGTTCAGCGTTAACTGGAATTTTATTTCCTTTTTTTTTTTTTTTTTTTGTGCTCGAGGCTTCAAACCAATTGATGAGATCTTCCTCACCACCGAGTCCAGGAGAATTCCACCATCTGTCGGAGCGTGCTGGCGACAGCGGACACATCGCCTCAATACGGATACTCCGAATTACTACACCGGCTGGAAAACACTTTATGTACACTGGGGGAAATAAGTATTTGATCCCTTGCTGATTTTGTAAGTTTTCCCACTGACAAAGACATGAACAGTCTATAATTGTAAGGGTCGGTTAATTCTAAGATTGAGAGATAGAATATCAAAAATAAAATCTAGAATATCACATTGTATAAATTATATAAATGTAATTGCATTTTGCAGTGAGAAATAAGTATTTGATCCCTCTGGCAAACAAGACTTAATACTTGGTGGTAAAACCCTTGTTGGCAAGCTCAGCAGTCAGATGTTTCTTGTAGTTGATGATGAGGTTTGCGCACATGTCAGGAGGAATTTTGCTCCACTCCTCTTTGTAGATCATCTCTAAATCATTAAGATTTGTCTCTTGGCAACTCGGATCTTCATCTCCCTCCATAAGTTTTCTATGGGATTAAGGTCTGGAGACTGGCTAGGCCACTCCATGACCCTGATGTGCTTCTTTTTGAGCCACTTGTTTGTTGCCTTGGCTGTATGTTTTGGGTCATTGTCTTGCTGGAAGACCCAGCCACGACACATTTTTAATATCCTGGCTGAGGGAAGGAGGTTGTTCCTCAGGATTTTACAGTACATGGCTCCATCCATTCTCCCATTGATGCAGCGAAGTAGTCCTGTGCCCTTAGCAGAGAAACATTCCCAAAACATAATATTTCCACCTCCATGCTTGACAGTGGGGATGGTGTTCTTTGGGTCATAGGCAGCATTTCTCTTCCTCCAAACATGGCGAGTTGAGTTAATGCCAAAGATCTCAATTTTTGTCTCATCTAACCACAGAATACTACCAAATAACCTATAATCCTCAAATAACTATATAAAACAATACTTTTATTGGTTAAAACCATAGACACAACCACAAACACAGCATGACAAACAACCGTGCTCTCTATATATGCCCTGTAACGGGGACCCTAAATACCTACTACCTATCAGTGGAGGTTGGCACCCTATATATAAACGAGACTGGCGCCCCCACTCAGCGACGGCTCACCCTAAATCTCCTATTGCCGCCCTGCATATGTGCCACAGCCGGGCTCACAGATATACAACAGGAAGAAATAGAGTAAATAAATGTTAATAGCCAGAATTGCTTGTTGATGCATAAGGCAAAAACATTATTGTATGTATTTTGAAAGGGTGAGAGACACGGACATACAAAGTGCAAGACAGTGCAAAATAAAGTGCTAATAAGTGAACAAAAAATCCTAGCTACACTGCTCCCTAGGTTCAAAACCTGCCTAGCTGTGGAGGTTGGCACCCTACTGTACAGCGGAAATGGCGCCCCCACTCCGCGACGGCTATCCCTAGAATTCACTATGGGTAGCTGAGAAAAAAATAGCACACAAAAAATATATATAAGTGTGCCCAGATAATTGGCCAGGCAGAAAGTAGATAAATACACTGACTAAATAATCAGTAGCATAGACAACCTACCCATGTATACATATGATAAAGAAACAGATATGAAGTAGTGCATCTCTAATATAAATCATCATAGTATGCACATTATTTTTCAGAGGCTATCATGATCAGATAACAAGAGGTATAACACTCTTATATATAGCCAACCTCATTTATATGTAGATAACCTCATTACTAGCTATAACATAAACAGGTCTGTCAGTGTACATGGGTAACAATGCTAAAGGAGCAGTGAGCTAGGAGCAATACTCATCGTTCTGAAGATGTCATTTTGCGCCTCTACGCGTTTCACCTTCGCGGATGATCAGGAGGCTTTGATGTATGGATGTATCATGGAATAACCCAATAGCTCTCACTTATATAGGTTCTGAAGTATGGTAGATACTAGATACTAATAGCCGCTGGAGACATAACTCCCCCTGTCTCTGGATTGTCTCCTATATCAGACTATAGTGACGCCAGGGTATAGAGAATGGATGTGCTAGCCGCCATGTTGTTGTGGCCCATATCACCTGTGCCGTGTGTCCGTTCGGTATACATGCCTTTGCCTCTAGTGCGCCGCTCTGGCCGCATTGTCTCCGGCGTGCGTACCAGCTGGAGCGCATATTTCCGCGCCTATAGAGATGCGCATGACCGGAAGTGGTCAGCGCTACCCAGAGGCTTAACTGCGCATGCGGCTCACAGCATGTGTATTGTTGCTTGAAAAGATGTGCCGCTACAGAGAGACCAGCCCCCTAGTGTGCGTAGCAGCTGGAACGCCCATAGAAACGGCCACTACTACGCGCATGACCGGACATAAACATCTGACCACAGCACCTTCTCCCAATCACTCACAGAATCATCCAGGTGTTCATTGGGAAACTTCAGACGGGCCGCACATGTGTCTTCTGGAGCAGGGGGACCTTGCGGGCACTGCAGGATTTCAAACCTTTACGGCATAATGGTTTTCTTGGTGACTGTGATCCCAGCTGCTTTGAGATCATTAACAAGTTCCCCCCCGTGTAGTTTTAGGCTGATCTCTCACCTTCCTCATGATCAAGGATACCCCATGAGGTGAGATTTTGCATGGTGCCCCCGATCGATGTCGATTGACAGTCATTTTGTATTTCTTCCTTTTTCTTACCATTGCACCAACAGTTGTCTCCTTCTCACCCAGCGTCTTATTTATGGTTTTGAAGCCCATTCCAGTTATGTGCAGGTCTATGATCTTGTCCCTGACAGCCTTATACAGCTCTTTGGTCTTGTCCCTGACAGCCTTATAAAGCTCTTTGGTCTTGCCCATGTTGTAGAGGTTAGAGTCTGACTGATTAATTGAGTCTGTGGACAGGAGTGACTATATACGACAGCTGTCTGTAATGCAGGTAACAAGTTGATTAGGAGTCTATCTGGTCTGTAGGAACCAGAACTCTTAATGGTCGGTAGGGGATCAAATACTTATTTCTCACTGCAAAATGCAAATACATTTATATAATTTATACAATGTGATTTTCTGGATTTTATTTTTGAAATTCTATCTCTCAGTGTTAAAATTAACCGACCCTTAAAATTATAGACTGTTCATGTCTCTGTCAGTGGGCAAACCTACAAAATCAGCGAGGGATCAAATACTTATTTCCCCCACTGAACATAGCGGGGCAGGAACTGATAAGGTCATAATAAAGCCGGATAATAAATGCTCAGATAACGTCTCTGACGCAGACACAGAAGCGGAGAGGAGCGTTCCTCGGGTTTAGAAAGGAATCTGCTGAAAAATGGAGACATTGTATCGGAATGTTGGGAAACAAAGTGTCTGATCTTCGAGTCGTGAGACTTCTGAGCCCCCGGGGGCCGATTCACCAACCACATTCTTTTACTTTTGACGTTTTCGCCCCATTCCTGGCCAGTTCCCACAACAGTGGGTGGATCTCAGTCAGGATTGAACGCCGGCAACAAATTCTTTCATTCGTTCAATTAATTGGCAACATTCATTTCATCGATTCCGAGTTTAACAAATATGATCATGATGATTGACAGCTCGGATCTGCAGCATGGCTGGACCGCTGCACCAATCCGTGCGCCAGTGGTGAACACAGAGGCTCCATCCGTGGACTTAATCTGTCCAGATCCAGCTATCCCATCAGCCGCAGAGCAGCGCTCACAAGCTCTATAGCAGAAAGTTTGTAAGTGCTGCACTCCCTGCCTAGGAGACAAGGCCACCGCTGATTGCCTAGGCCACCTCTGTAGCCTATGAGAAGTACAGAAGAATTAAAAAGTCTCTCCGGAGACAATTTTATTTAATAGCTGAGTTGTATCTTCTCGTGCTTTTAAGAGAAAAGGCGCTTTACAATTTTACCTATGTAAGAAGGTGAGACAGCCCCTTTAAAGGGAATCTGTCAGCAGTTTTTTGCTATGTAATTTGAGAGAAATATGATTTAGGGGCAGAGCATCTGATTCCAGCAATGTGTTATTTAGTGGACTGTGAGTTGTTGTTTCAATAAAATCAGTGTTTTATCAGCAGGAGATTATCACGTCAGGACTAGGTGTCTCGTGCTTCCTGGTCTGACCACGCCCCCACCACTGATTGGCAGTCTTCCGTGTACTAAGCCAATCAGCAGTGGGGGTGGGGTTACACAGAACTCCGCATTCCGAGCCCTGCTCTCAGAGAAATCGGGGGATTCTATCACAACAGCTGCACCTAGTAAATTAAGTGAAACATTGCTGGAATCAGGGTCTCTGTCCCTACATCATGGTGCTGTCAGATTACATAGCAAAAACCTGCTTACAGATTCCTTTTTTAAATGAATATCGTCCCATAAAAATCATTTATATTGAAATTAGCTTAAACTTCTGCACAGGTTAATGTTTTACTATATTTTACTATGGAACGTTTCATTTTCCCATTATAAATAGACATTGAAAACACAACATGCTGCATACAGGAAGCCACCACTAGGGGGAGCATTGGAGCTCAATGCATACACATTACACATAGGACACAATGGTGTCACAGTATGCAGTGAGCTCCCCCTGGTGGTGGCTGCCGGCAGTCAGGGTTTTATTATTTACTTCTATATCTGTGCAGGGGATTTGGAGCTTTGTGTCACAAAAAATGTAGTTCTGACCTCTGTAATGATAAGAATATAATATGCACAGATGGGATCGACGGATATGATGATAAAGGTCAAGAAAATGTTTTATTATTAATGTAATGATCGTTATGGACAGTTGAGGCCGGGCGGTGAATCACCTTTAATATAGAATATCTTGGAAATGTTTGCAGACGTTTCCAATGATAGCAGGAAAACTCCGGCTCTCCGTGCCACTAATTCTCATTAGCAATTATCAGAGCGCAGCCCTCGCTCTATTACCTATTGACGCCGCTGGTCGGCACCATCTACTGTATGACATTAAATAAGGACGGAGCGATTTTACAGTCAGGATCTTACTGCGATAGTTCTGCATGGTCAATCATCAGGGCGGCAGCGGATGAGCAGGAGGAAATCTCTTGTGGAGAGGGGTTGTACATGTCATTAACTTGTAGGGAAATCAGATCACCGCTGATCCCTTGGGGTCCAAGAATGGAAAATGTTCCCCTTAAAGGGAATTTTCAGCACATTTTTACATACAGAAAAAAGGATATAGCTGCGACGGTTCTGGTCTCCTAATTAAAATGACACCTTTTTTGTAGAGATCCGATGTGCCAGTCATGAGATATCTGGCATAGAAGCCGCATGCAAATCAGGCAGGGAGTGACCTGGGGGCGTGTCGGTACGTTAGATCTGACACGCCCCCAGTGCAGTATTTAGAACTTCTACTCTTTATTTCTCATGACTGGAGCATCGGATCGCGACAAAAAAGGTGTCATTTTTATTGGGGGACAAGCGCCGACACGGTCATACCACTCCTTCCCTATGTACACAGGATCCCTTTAAATTCTCAAATTGTTCCCTTCAGTTTTTAAGCTAATTTATGTTCCCCATAATTTCACTTCTCCTCAGATTGCTGATACTTTTATAGCTGAAAGTCTTGAAAAAAAGACACAAGATCCTAAAATCCAACTTATCTCCCCCCCCCCCGTACTGATTAAAAGGGACTCATCCACCTGTTTTTACACATGGAAGTCGTGGTACGACCGCGTAGCCGCTTATCCTTTTTGTAGAAACCCAATGTGGCAGTTATGAGAAATCTAAGCCATATGCAAATTAGACTGACAATTCCCAGGGGCGTGTCATTGCATATTGACACGCCCCCAATACACCTTTATCCTAATTTGCATATGTTTCCTACTCGAGATTTCTCATGACTGGTATCGTTGATCTCTACAATAAAGGTATGATTTTTGTAGAGGGACGGCCTCCCTACACATCCATGCTGATTCTAAATGTAACAACATGCTGACGGGTTCCCTTAAAGAGAAAGTCCAAACCATTATATATGACAGAACAAATTGCCTTATTCCTTCCTGATTTCAGGAATAGCAATTAGAATGCATATATAGATACATAGATACATAAATATATAGCATATATCACAAAAGTGAGTACACCCCTAACATTTTTGTAAATATTTTATTATATCTTTTCATGGGACAACACTAATGATCTGACGCTGATACAATGTACAGTAGTCAGTGTACAGCTTGTATAACAGTGTATATGTGTTGTCCTCTAAATAACAGTGCTGATAAGTGCCACGCCTACAGTCCAGCATGGTGGTGGGAGTGTCATGGGTTGTGGCTGCATGAGTGTTGACGGCTGTGGGGGGCTACAGTTCATAGATCGAACCTTGAATGCTAACAAGTACTATGACATACTGAGCATGATCCCTCTCCTGTTGGAACCTGGGCTGCAGGGCAGTATTCCAATTTGATTACGACCTCAAAGACCTCCAAGATGACCACTGCCTGGCTTAAGAAACTGCGGGTAAAGGTGCTGGACTGGCCAAGCATGTCTCCAGACCTGAACCCTATTGTTCATCTGTGGAGGAGCGCAAGGTCTCCATCGCCCACCAGCTCCGTGATGTCGTCATGGAGGAGGGAAGTGGATTCCAGTGGCCACCGTTGACGCTCTAGTGACCTCCATGGCCAAGAGTGTTGAAAATAATGGTGGCATCATAAAATCTTCACACTTTGGGCTCAATTTGGCCATTTTCACTTAGGGGTGTACTCACTTTTGATGCCAGCGGTTTAGACATTTCCACTCTTATACAAGCTGCACACTGACAACTGTACATTGTATCAGTGTCAGATCTTCTTATCCCAAGAAAAGAGATAAAATATTTAAAAAAAAATGTCAAGGGTGTACTGACTTTTGTGAAATACTGTACACGTATAGATACATATACACAAAGTATCAGCAGATGAAGCAGAACTTCCTCTTGTTCTACATGCAGCGGAGATAGAAGCCTTCCCTTCTGCCGGGAATCGCCGTCTTACATCAATCTCTCGCCTCTCGTTTAGCCGCCAGGAAATCCCGCTTTCCACAAACGTTGAGGAATCTTTTTGTTTTAAAAACCATCAGCAACAAATTGATTTCCAGCATCCGCGATGTTCCAATAATAAAGCCACTTTGGAGCCTCTGATTTGGCCGGGGGGCTCGGGTCCGTGGATGAGGAATTCAGTATTTACTTATTGATTTCCTGTTACTGGTGAAAACCATAATGCTTAAGATGTAGGAAGACCTCGACGCGCGTCCACTGTACAGTGTGGGAGACTTTACTGATCCGGGCAGGCGTCAGCGTCCGGCAACATTCACACAGCCACGGCTCAAGTCATCCGACCGTCCCCTCTGAGGACTTGTCCCACTATGTGAGATCTAATGAGTAGAACATTGATAAAACTCAAGACGCGCGTCGGGTTCTGTTTCCATCTACATCAGGGCCAGGGGCTTCTCACAAGAAATAACAATGTGGGTAATAATCTACAGGAGGGATGAATGGATGGGGCGCTGTCTTTTCTTCAACCAATGGAACTATATATTTAGCTACATACAGTTTATGTAAGCTTGGGAAAGTTAGTATAGGGTTCAAAAACTTTGGGGAAACTTTTTGTATTGGTAATCAGAACCTTTGTTCCTTTTTCATCACAGGAAACAAACGCAACAAGAAAAATAACCACTCACTAGTGCCACCTATAGGTGGATACCTGTCAAGTCAAGGTCTGACCCTTCATGGAGCCCTTGAGGCAGCAAGGTTTCGCTGGTGTGAATGATATCCTTAGGTCATATGCATACGGAATCCTCTAGACTGAGTTTTTCCAGTGAAGCTTCGTCCGGGGCATTCCGGTGGTTATTTCCTTGACACGGCTTTGCTGATGTGTCTTTTGCTGTATACTGTGAAGCCGACCTTAGTTTGAGCATGTCACTTTTTTATTTTTTTTTTAACTTCCAAGTTTTATAAAATGAAACGTGTGAACAGTAACATGGTGTCGCTGTTGCTGTGATTCAGTCCATTTTATGTGGCGATTTAGCAGCAATTTTTCAGGCAAAATCCACCTGAAAAAGACGCCTAAGCCACGTCTCTATGAAGAATCTGACATTGAATTACTGCTCGAGATGAGCGAGTTGATTCGAGGCAAATCACAATTGCCCCGAATTTCACGCCAAATTTGGGATCGCCAGTACTAGTGAGGAGCATGCATGCTCGAATAACGCCTCTTCCATGCTTGGGCTCTAACAGAGAGTCTTTGTTGTGCTTGAAAAATATGTTCGAGTCCCCGCTCCTGCATGTCTCGCGGCTGTTCAACAGTCACAACTCATTCAGGGATTGCTTAAAAATCCCCTGCATGTATTGCTGCTGTCAAAAAGCCACGAGACATGCAGCCGCACGGACTAGAACATTTTATTTGAGCATGATGAAGACGCACTGTTAGAGCCCAAGCATGGAAGAGGCGTTATCCAAGCATGTCCGCTCATCACAAGCCAGTACGCTTCAAATTAAGCAAAATGCTGGATATTTTTTTGCTTGATTTCTTAGTGTGAACAAAAAAAATCCCCAAAATATATTCACCGCTCCCCTGTCCCGATGCAGCACGCTCCACAGCCGGTCCTCCTCCGCTGGATCACTTCTTCCCTACGTCTCCAGTCGTCTGTTAAGCCATGATGCCGTGTAAGTCCTAGTGAAGGTACCAAATAGTGAGGAAGACAGAAGAGAAGACTAGAGCCGGAGGGAGATGATCCAGCGGAGGACCGACTCCCGGTCAACACTCGGCTGGTTACCCAGCAGTAAGCCAAGTGCAGGATGGGTTTTCCTTGAGTTTTGGCAAATTGCTCCCTGAACCTTGCAGAGCTTTCTCGTTGGGGAAGGTTTTTTTTAGGAGCCTTTCTCTGTGCAGAGAGGGGTTTTTTTTTGGTAGCCCTTTAGTGAAGAATGGATGGACTTTTGTTCTTGGATGAAATAAAGATGTTACTTAGATGTTAGGAGTTTGGCAGATCTCAGTCTACAGCCCCAAGTAATTGTTCCTAAACCTTCTGTTTCTGCGACGTAAAACACCAGGGCAAAAATAAAATACACAGAAATCATTTGTGTTTGACTATTTTACAGCCACCGGCGACGGAAATCACCGAAATGCTGTCGAATCAAAGCTTGTGCTTTAGTTTCTTCATCATGACAGACCTTAATGACCTTGAGGACTCACAGCGCCTGTGTCTTGTGTTGCAGCCAACGGACCGTACGACTCCCGGAGCCAGTCTCTGAGATCCATCGACAACAAGAAGAAGGACGATGCCGACGACCAGTACCAGTTTGGATATCCTGCTCCACAAATTGGTGAGTCAAGGTCATAGCTGGGAGTGAAGGGTGCCGAGAAGTCCCCCAGATGCCCGGTCCTAGGGCAGGTGCCAGAAAACCACCTTGTTTTCTCCAGATCATTGAGATATAGGGCTAAGAAGTAAACTCCAGAAACTCCTCCAAGCTGCGACCTTGGACAAGTTCTTTGTTGGCCACTATTTTTCGGTATCGTTTCTCCGTCATTATTACTTGGTAAAGACTTAGGAAGACCTCAAGTTAATTTCGGCATCTCCTAACCAATTGACACCAGTTTTGTGATGTAAAGAAAAAGTACAAAAATGTCGTCCGACAAAAAATTTGCACTAAAATTTTGATTTTTGTAATATTTTTTTGTGAAACTTTTCAAAAGTTTTGGGTGGAATTGAACATGAAGTAGCCATAGATGTCAGTTTTAGGAAATCGTGCCAAATTTCATCTTTTTGGCACATTTTGCTCCAATATACTGTATTTTTTAGAAGGGTCTGTGAGACATCAGTCTTTGTAAATTTCTCCCTAACTTTTTAAAGGAAACTTCCATTATTTTATTACCGATACGATGATTGAAGAGTTTGTTGTCAGTTGTATTTTCATTTCACCATCTGATCTGGTCACACCTTAGTTATATGATTTGGGAAAAGGAAACCCCATAAATCGGTGTCGTCTGACACCTTTGCTCGGGAATAGACAGATGTGTATCCTGAACGTGTCAGCCAATAGTTGTCCCAATGTAGCATCCAAAATGACCACAAGAGGCAACAAACCTTTCCACTGGGCAGATAAGGAGCAAATGCAGATCCCATACCGGTGCCCAATTTTTTTTTTTTAAAGTTCTCTTTTTTTTGTAGCAATCTCCAATATTGGTGCTCATCCAATATTAAGAGCCGCGTTTCATACCCAGATTGTACTATTTAAGGAATGTGTTCATAATGTACCATGATCTGCACAGAACAGACTCAATAATTCAGGATTCAGACTCCTGGAAATAGTCATTGTGAGATGAGGCCAGAAGATTTCTGTTCCAGCAGAGAATGGCTTTGTTATTTTATTACAGATCCAAAGTAATAACGTATTAAACTTCAGAGGAGGCCATGACCAGCCTGGGCGGGTGTCCTCCTCCAGACATTTTTGGGGGAAAACGTTTGACATCTGAAGTTCAAAGTAAGATCCTATAATGCTACAAATAAAGCAGTGGTGATACAATGTAATAAAAGTCCGGTATAGTGATTATGTGTTATTAATGCATAACGCCTTACATTGGAGATAGAATACTGCCAAACGGTAATATTGGGATAGCGCCACGCACTATTAGTCGAGGGGACTTAACTGCGTCCCCAAAGTCTGCAATCTTGTTACACCTTGCAGTATCAAGAGGGACTAAAATCTGAAGTAGAAAGCAGGTCATAAAATGTTAAAAATGTAAGAAGAAAAAAAAATATCGCCATGTTCATAATTACCCAAGGTTTAGTTACCGGCTATTCAAGCCGTAATGTCATTAAAAAAAAATAAAAAAAATTCAGAGTCAGCCATAGAGCTCGCCCCACAAAACACCCTCACAAGTCAAGCAATAAAAAAGGGCCTCAAAAGACTGCGAATGCCATGACAAGGATGGAATATTGACACACAGGAGCATTGTAGGTTTGTTATTCTGAGGGTCTGACAAAGGAAATGAATATTTCATCCTGCATTAGCCCTTTTATTTGATACAGTTTTGACTGCCTGTAATCACCAAATTTGTTCAATAGGAGCTTTAATAATCTGTATAAAATGAGCCCCCCCCCCCACTTCACCCCAAGAGATATCCATATAAATCTGTATGCACTGAGCTCCCCCTAGTGGTGGCTTTATAAATATATATGTAGTGAGCTCCTCCTAGTTGTGACTGTATAAATATATATGTAGTGAGCACCATCTAGTGGTGGCTGTATAAATCTGTATGTAGTGAGCGCCCCCTAGTGGTGGCTTTATAAATATATATGTAGTGAGCTCCCTCTAGTGTTGAAGTACAAATCTGCATGTAGTGGTGGCTGTATAAATCTGTATGTAGTGAGCTCCCTCTATTGGTGGCTGTATAAATCTGTATGTAGTGAGCTCCCTCTAGTGGTGGCTGTATAAATCTGTATGTAGTGAGCTCCCCCTAGTGGTGGCTCTATAAATCTGTGAATTATGATGTATGTAGCTGGAAGTTTCCGCCTTGTGAGCGGCAGCGCAGGGGACAATGCCGCATTGGACCTGGGGGTAATAGGAGAGGCGCTGTCCCCCTGTGTATTTCTCTCTTTTGAAGCTGCCACCTGCGGAGCGGCCGTCTTGCTGAAATCTTTCTCCGCCATCCCAGTGGGCCCCTAACATGTCTTACATCTCAGTGCAGAGCGCACAGCTGTGAGCTACAAACGGGAGACAATTACTCCTCGCACCGTCCCCAAAACAGCTGCGCTAGCAGTTTGCTGACCGCACGACGTCTTCACACTCGGGATGAGTTACTGGGTGCCGCGCGGGCGCTCCGTGTGCTGTGTGACTTGGCAAATATTAAAAGGCCAGCACATCTTCAGAGAGTAGGGCTCGGAATTAATGAGCAGCCGCAACATAAAAAACAACAACATATTTTATGTGGAGGAAAGAAAGTGTAAAGGGACATGGTGCAGTGGTGGAAAGGAGGAATATCAGTGAGGAGGGGTGGGCAGGTGTGAAACCATGCTGCAAAGTCAGAAGCTTCATAATAGAAGTGATAATCGTTATTTGTATCAAGTGACAAAAAGGAAAACAAAAGAGAAATCGAAATCCAATCAGTACTTTGTGCCCACCCGTCACCTCCATCATAAGTACCTGGTGACCTCCTGTCACCTCCATCATAAGTACCTGGTGACCTCCCATCACCTCCATCGTCAGTATCTGGTGATCCCCCGTCACCTCCATCATCAGTATCTGGTGACTGCCCGTTGCCTCCGTCATCAGTATCTGGTGACCGCCTGTTGCCTCCATCATCAGTATCTGGTGACCGCCTGTTGCCTCCATCATCAGTATCTGGTGACCGCCTGTTGCCTCCATCATCAGTATCTGGTGACTGCCCATTGCCTCCGTCATCAGTATCTGGTGACTGCCCGTTGCCTCCATCATCAGTATCTGGTGACTGCTCGTTGCCTCCATCATCAGTATCTGGTGACTGCCCGTTGCCTCCATCATCAGTATCTGGTGACTGCCCGTTGCCTCCATCATCAGTATCTGGTGACTGCCCGTTGCCTCCATCATCAGTATCTGGTGACCGCCCGTTGCCTCCTTCATCAGTATCTGGTGACTGCCCATTGCCTCCGTCATCAGTATCTGGTGACTGCCCGTTGCCTCCATCATCAGTATCTGGTGACCGCCCGTTGCCTCCATCATCAGTATCTGGTGACTGCCCATTGCCTCCTTCATCAGTATCTGGTGACTGCCCATTGCCTCCATCATCAGTATCTGGTGACTGCCCGTTGCCTCCATCATCAGTATCTGGTGACTGCCCGTTGCCTCCATCATCAGTATCTGGTGACTGCCCATTACGTCCATCATCAGTATCTGGTGACTGCCTGTGGCCTCCATCATCAGTATCTGGTGACTGCCTGTGGCCTCCATCATCAGTATCTGGTGACTGCCCTTTGCCTCCATCACTTCTTCTCTATCTAGTTTTTGAAGTAACTTGGCAGGAGGTTGTTCCAAACATCTTGGAGACCCGACCCCAGATGTTCGTGGATATGGCCTACTTCCGCAGAGGATCTGGAGTGAGTTCTCCAAGTTGTTTGGTAGAACGTCCTTTCAGGGTCACTCTATAGCTGTGTCCAAGTGACTGAAAAGTGATGGCGGGGATGAGTGTAATGAGATACGGTCACTAGGTACTGATGATGGAAGTGACCGACGGTTAACAGATAATGATGATGGAGGTGACGGGCGGTCACCAGATACTGAAGATGGAGGAGATAGGCGGTCACCAGATACTGATGATGGAGGAGATGGGCTGTCACCAGATACTGATGATGGAGGCAACGGCCGGTCACCAGATACTGATGATGGAGGAGATGGGCAGTTACCAGATAATGATGATGGAGGAGATGGGCCGTTACCAGATAATGATGGTGGAGGTGAGGGCGGTTACCAGATACTGATGGGATTTCGACTTCTCTTTCGTGCATTGATTTACATGTTGTAAAGTGATAAAAATAAACTATCACTACTTTTTTTTTAAAGCTTTTTACCTTATAGCATTTTTCAAAATCTGCCTTAAAGTTTAGCACAGCCCCGTCGATGGAGCGATGGATTCTTTGAGTTTTTATCTGTCTGCAATGTGACAGTTTCCCAGCAGAATTATGAATACAGCTCTGAAAAAACCTCATTAAATCTATCACATTTTTATGTATAATGTTTTTACATTGGTTGAAGTAATGACTCCGGTCCATCACGTTCTTTCATATTCCTTCATGTTCCGTAACATTCCCCTCGTTCCAACACGCTCCTTCACGTTCCATCACATTCCATCACGTTCCTTCACGTTCCATCACGTTCCTTCATGCCCCATCACGTTCCTTCACGTTCCATCACAATCTATCACGTTCCATCACTCACGTTCCATCCCGTTCCATCCTGTTCTATCCTGTTCCATCATGTTCCTTCACGTGCCATCACGTTCCTTCATGTTCCATCATTCCTTTCACGTTCCTTCACGATCCTTCACATTCCGTCACGTTCCATCACGTTCCATCACGTTCCTTCACGTTCCTTCACGTTCCATCACTCCCATTCCATCACGTTCCTTCACGTTCCTTCACGTTCTATCCCATTCCTTCACATTCCATCACGTTCCTTCACGTTCCTTCATGTTCCTTCATGTTCCATCACTCCCATTCCATCACGTTGCTTCATGTTCCATCACGTTCTATCCCGTTCCATTGCGTTCCTTCATGTTCCATCACGTTCCTTAACGTTCCTTCACGTTCCATCACGTTCCATCACGTTCCTTCATGTTCCATCACGTTCCTTCACGTTCCTTCATGTTCCTTCACGTTCCATCACTCCAATTCCATCACGTTCCTTCATGTTACATCACGTTCCTTCATGTTCCTTCACGTTCCATCACTCCCATTCCATTACATTCCTTCATGTTCCTTCATGTTCCATCACGTTCCTTCATGTTCCTTCACGTTCCATCACTTTCCTTCATGTTCCATCACGTTCCATCACGTTCCATCATGTTCCTTCATGTTCCTTCACGTTCCATCACTTCCATTCCATCACGTTCCTTCATGTTCCATCACGTTCCTCACCTTCCTTCACCTTCCTTCACGTTCCATCACTTTCCTTCACATTCCATCACGTTCCATCACATTCCTTCATGTTCCATCACGTTCCATCACGTTCTATCACATTCCTCATTTCTCCACCAGTTCTACATTCTCTACCGCTAGATTATTTATAACCCACAGTTCCATTTGTTGTAAGGAAATCGTCTAGCCCTTGTATAAGAGCTGTTGTAGTGTCGGCCATTACTACCTCCTGTGGTCGGCATCCCACAGTCTGACTGCTGTGACCATAAAGAACCCTATCCTGTTTAGCAGCCGGAATCTCCTTTCTTCCACCTGTAATGAGTAGTGAGAGCCCCCTGGTCCTTGGAAGGAATAAGTCATGTGCTGTCCTCTGTACTGACCACTCATATATTTATCCATATAAATGAGATCTCGTCTGAGGTGTCTTTTTTCTATGCGAAACAAACCCAACTTTTCCAACCTCTCGTCACATGAGCGGCCTCCATCCCCTGTAATAATGTAACATAAATGTGTTTCTTGCAGGAGACCCTGCGGCGGAGGAGTGGTCGCCCTGGAGCGTGTGCTCTGCCACCTGTGGGGAGGGGATGAAGTCGAGAACCAGGTTCTGTGTCTCATCCTCGTACAGCACACAGTGCAGCGGACCCCTAAAGGAGCATAAGCCCTGCAACAACTCCGCCGTGTGCCCAGGTAAGAGCACGACGGTGTCATGTGGATGCACTCTATTACTCCCTGTTATCAGCCACTTATCATACATGTAACATGTCTCCGATGCTGATCGCCTTCAGTGACGAGTATCCGTTACAATCTGTTACTCCCTGTTATCAGCCAATTATCATAGATGTAACGTGTCTCCAATGCTGATCGCCTTCAGTGACGTGTATCAGTTACAATCGAAGTATAAAAAGGACAGCGCCACACCAGGAAGTGACAGACAGTAACCTTCTTTATTCTGCCTCCTGCGGCAACGTTTCGGTCCACGGACCGAAACGTTGCCGCAGGAGGCAGAATAAAGAAGGTTACTGTCTGTCACTTCCTGGTGTAGCGCTGTCCTTTTTATACTTTGATTGTGGACTCTCTTGCTGGGATGGACCCCCTGGTGTGGACGAGCGCCCTGATGTCCATGGAGACGGTGTCAGTATTGGGTGCGGTCTAACACATTTGGTGTATCAGTTACAATCTATTACTCCCTGTTATCAGCCAATTATCATACATGTAACGTGTCTCTGATGCTGATCGCCTTCAGTGACGTGTATCAGTTACAATCTATTACTCCCAGTTATCAGCCACTTATCATGCATGTAACGTGTCTCTGATGCTGATCGCCTTCAGTGACGTGTATCAGTTACAATCTATTACTCCCTGTTATCAGCCAATTATCATACATGTAACGTGTCTCTGATGCTGATCGCCTTCAGTGACGTGTATCAGTTACAATCTATTACTCCCTGTTATCAGCCAATTATCATACATGTAACGTGTCTCTGATGCTGATCGCCTTCAGTGACGTGTATCAGTTACAATCTATTACTCCCAGTTATCAGCCACTTATCATGCATGTAACGTGTCTCCGATGATGATCGCCTTCAGTGACGTGTATCGGTTACAATCTGAGTCTTAGAGGGTGTAAATATCGTTCTCCTCATTACTATAATTGTATCACAGACGGTGATGATGTGTAGATTGTTATTCTGGTATCTGGTGCTGATTATTATTATTTCCATGTGATATTTTTACTATTGTTCTATGTTATTTGTGCTGTAGTTTATACTATTATCATTCCATTATTGTGATTATTTTCACCCTCCTCCATGTTCGGTGCTCAGCCGCGGTCACATTTCTATACTTGTCAGCCTCGACGGTGAATTTCGGGGGGGTATTCATAATTTTGCACGAGAGCCTCTTACCGGAGATCAGAGAACGATGCTTCAATCCAAGCGGAGGGTCAGTGGTGCGCAGTGCCCCCCGCGGCTGCACTACACGTCTCGTGACAGCTCGTGAGATGCACAGAGGAGGTTGTCTGTACATTGATGTGTCCGCAGCACAGACGTGAGCAGAGTCCTGCAGTTAAAGCTGAGGAATGCTGTAATGGAGCCCGTCGGCCGGGTATAATGCGATCGTAACCGCAGGCCTCAGCCGCATCTTTTTTATTGATTTACAATTAAATATCTTTTATTTACGGTAATATGTAGGATTGTATAGGATGTACCGGTAATACTGTATTATTATACTGTATATTCTGCGTACCATTATTATTAGTTTAGTTTATGTTTAGTTTTGCCACCGGTTTAAATATTGACATTTTCTGAGCATTACCGAAGCTGTTTATGCCGTTGGGTGACATTTTGTGGTGACATTGTATACGGAATTAGATGCTTTTTGTGATGCGCATCCTTTTTATATAGAAGCATTACAGGAGGTAAATGCGTCCATCTTTTAACACCCAGGAAACATGCAGCCGTAGGCAACCAAACCCTCACACTATCACCAGAACGAAGAATCAGCATAGTCATCTCATCATTAGAAGATAGGGTCAGCAGAGTCATCTCAATATCATTAGAAAGCAGGGTCAGCAGAGTCATATCATTATCATTAGAGGGCAGGGTCAGCAGAATCATCTCATTATCATTAGGGGGCAGGGTCAGCAGTCATCTCATTATTATTGGAGGATAGGGTCAGCAGAGTTATCTCATCATTATTAGAGGGCAGGCTCAGCAGAGTCATCTCATTATCATTAGACTGCAGGGTAAGCAGAGTCATCTCATCATTAGAGGGCAGGGTTAGTATCATCATCTCATTATCATTAGATAGCAGGGTCAGCAGAGTCATCTCATTATCATTAGAGGGCAGGGTCAGCATAGTCATCTCATTATTATAAGAGGGCAGGTTCAGCAGAGTCATGTCATTAGAGGGCGGGGTCAGCAGAGTCATTCATCATTAGAGGGCAGGGTCAACAGAGTCATCTCATTATCATTAGAGGGCAAGGTCAGCAGATTCATCTCTATTATCATTAGAGGGCAGTGTCAGCGGAGTCATCTCATCATTAGAGTGCAGTGTCAGCAGAGTCATCTCATTATCCTTAGAGGGCAGGGTCAGCAGAGTCATCTCATTATCCTTAGAGGGCAGGGTCAGCAGAGTCCTCTCATTATCCTTAGAGGGCAGGGTCAGCAGAGTCATCTCATTATTATTAGAAGGCAGGGTCAGCAGAGTCATCTCATCATTAGAGGGCAGGGTCAAGAGATTCACCTCACTATCCTTAGAGGGCAGGGTCAGCAGAATCAGCAGAGTCATCTCATTAGAGGGCAGGGTCAGCAGAGTCATCTCATCATTAGAGGGCAGGATCAGCAGAGTCATCTCATTATCCTTAGAGGGCCGGGTCAGATGAGTCATCTCATCATTAGAGGGCAGAGTCAGCAGAGTCGTCTCATCATTAGAGGGCAGAGTCAGCAGAGTCATCTCATTATCCTTAGAGGGCAGGGTCAGCAGAGTCATCTCATTATTATTAGAGGGCAGAGTCAGCAGAGTCATCTCATCATTAGAGGGCAGGGTCAGCAGAGTCATCTCATCATTAGAGGGCAGGGTCAGCAGAGTCATCTCATCATTAGAGGGCAGTGTCAGCAGAGTCATCTCATTATCCTTAGAGGACAGGGTCAGCAGAGTCATCTCATTATTAGAGGGCAGGGTCAACAGAGTCATCTCATCATTAGAGAGCAGGGTCAACAGAGTCATCTCATTATTATTAGAGGGCAAGGTCAGTAGAGTCATCTCATAATTAGAAAGCTGGGTCAGCAGAGTCATCTCATTATCATTATAGGGCAGGGTCAGCAGAGTCTTCTTATTATATTTATGGGGCAAAGGTAATATAATCCTCTCATTGTTATAGGGTGGAGATCGTACAGACCCTCCCTGATGATGGATGTGCGTTTTTCCCTCCTGCAGCCTGTATTAGTCTATGGACACTGTTTATATTACTGCTGCCATAATGGCGGCATACACCCGGCTGCACGGTCTATATAGACAATATGGGAAGGAATAGGCTGCCTCCGAGTGCAACCACAAAGAGGAAATTGGAGCATCTCCCAATAGAAACAAGCAAAAAATGGGCGTCCGTGAGCAGATGAGGCGGCGGCATTTCTTATTACTGCTTATTAGAATATTGAAAGATTGGTAAAATTGTTACTATGTCACAAACAAATGAAAATCTGTCCTGGCCGGTAATGAGACCGACCCGGCGCCAACACTCAATGAAGAACTGAGAGGACAGGAAACATAATAAATGGTGACCTTGAATTGTCACCTGGGCTCCAATTTCATCTCGACTTCTTGATGATGGCGGATCTCACAGGAGCCTTATAAAAGGGATGTTAATTCTGGTGGTGATCTATCACATATGTAATATATATCTGTGTGATAAATGTTAAGTGGTCCATGCTGACCTTCATCTATGGGAATAATGGAATGCCGCTCGGGGTGATGGAACTGACAATAAGTGACGTCGACGCTCCTTTACTTTACGCCGTACTTCCACTTTAAATAAAAAATAATTTAATATTCAGTAATCTGTTAAAGGTTAAATATGGCTCAGATTTATTTTTTTTTAATACAAGTGGTTTAATGGTTACTTGTATTTTTCAACAAACTTTACGTCAATGAATACTTCAATTGAACAGAAGAAACTTTGTAACCTCTAAATTGCAGAGAAATCTGCTTTTCTCTTGACTTCTGCAAACTGAGCTCATCGTTCACTCTGAAAAGCCGCTAACAATCCATCCAGCTCAAAACGAGATAGAAGATTCATTCACTGAGGGATCAGATTACAGCTGCCTCTTCATACCTGGATTCACAGCTACTCTGCTCAGTGCTTCTGGACATGTGCTGCATAGAGAGAAGAGAGCAGAAGTCCCTCATATCTGGGTGTGCTGTGTATAGAAGACATTATAAGAGCTGGTCTACACCTACTAGCTCAGAGACAACTGAAAGTGAGGATAAAACTGATGAAAAATGTAGGATAACGTCATGTAATGACCAGAAATAGTGTTACTATCTCTCGTGTACACACAGGATGGCTTATTCTTAAAAGTCACCAGAAATTAGATATGGGGCTCTCTCATGACGGATTCCTTTCTGCGGCAGAACAGGGCAACGCTATGATTGGATGACGCTTTTTTTAATAATGGGGTATATAGACAGGGGTTATCTTCATGAGACAACCCTTTCAGTTAATGTATGGTCTCTATTTCAGCCTTTTGACTTTCTCTATCCTCTGACTCCGATTTCCGACAGTAGATTAAGCTGAATCTGAAGATTTGGGATTAATTTTCTGCTGAAATATAATAATGTTTAAATTGTCAGTGATACAATTCATAAAAAGTAGGAAATAAAGTATAAAGTAAGAGAATATAGCGTTGTTTGTCATACTGTACAATATATTCCAGTATTTCATCTATGATGACACGAGAGGCGGATTTCCCACATGAAGGCACGAGATTTTACAATAGTCTCCAGCGCCCCCTACGGGCCGGTGAGTGATTTCTGCAGCAATCGTTTGGGATCTTCATACTTTGTCTCTTCAGTAACGAGTCCCAACATATCATAACCACAATTTACAGCAGGTTTAAAGAGTTATTCTCCAAAATTCAAGTTAGGTATAGAGGAAAATGGGTTTACGATTGCAGGGACCCCCAGCGATCCTCCCAGATTGGAGCTCTGCTGCCTCTGCTGCCCCATTCATTGCATTGTCTGCTCCATTCATTATCTGTCGGACCACCGAGTATAGCGCTCAGCCACTGAAAGAAGGGGGGCATCCATTCTCTGGATTCCTGAGCAATAATGCCCGGATGGCTGAGCGTCCATAGGCATCCTATGGAAAGAGGACAACTTGATTTTTTGGAATAACCCTTTAAAAGGTTATTCCCATCTTCATGAATGGACATTGTTTTTACCCCACAAACACTTTTGCAATTTACAGTATTTTTTTCTGTGTTTACTGCTTGTTGCCAAGGAGACCGACCACCGCAGCAATTATGGGCAGCTTCAAAACAACTCAATAGAAAACATATTGTCAAGCACTGCGCTTGTTCTGCTGTCTGGCAGCGGTGGTCGGTTTCCAAGGTGCAGACGCCGCTCGTTCAATGGATGCTCCACACAAAAGTGCAGACGCCGCTCGTTCAATGGATGCTCCACACAAAAGTGCAGACGCCGCTCGTTCCATGGGTGCTACACATAAAAGTGCAGACGCTGCTCGTTCCATGGATGCTGCACACAAAAAGTGCAGACACCGCTCTTTCCATGGGCGCTCAACATAAAAGTGCAGACGCCGCTCGTTCCATGGGCGCTACACATAAAAGTGCAGACACCGCTCATTCCATGGACGCTCCACATAAAAGTGCAAGCACTGCTCGTTCCATGGACGTTCCACACAAATGTGCAGACGCCACTCGTTCCATGGACGCTCCATACAAAAGTGCAGACGCTGCTTGTTCCATGGACGCTCCACACAAAAGTGCAGGCGCTGCTTGTTCCATGGACGCTCCACACAAAAGTGCAAACACCGCTCGTTCCATGGATGCTCCACACAAAAGTGCAGACGCCGCTCGTTCCATGGGTGCTACACATAAAAGTGCAGACGCTGCTCGTTCCATGGATGCTGCACACAAAAAGTGCAGACACCGCTCTTTCCATGGGCGCTCAACATAAAAGTGCAGACGCCGCTCGTTCCATGGGCGCTACACATAAAAGTGCAGACACCGCTCATTCCATGGACGCTCCACATAAAAGTGCAAGCACTGCTCGTTCCATGGACGTTCCACACAAAAGTGCAGACGCCACTCGTTCCATGGACGCTCCATACAAAAGTGCAGACGCTGCTTGTTCCATGGACGCTCCACACAAAAGTGCAGGCGCTGCTTGTTCCATGGACGCTCCACACAAAAGTGCAAACACCGCTCGTTCCATGGATGCTCCACACAAAAGTGCAGACGCCGCTCGTTCCATGAACGCTCCACACAAAAGTGCAGACGCCGCTTGTTCCATGGGCGCTCCACATAAAAGTGCAGACGCCGCTCTTTCCATGGACGCTCCACATAAAAGTGCAGACACCGCTCGTTCCATGGACGCTCCACATAAAAGTGCAGACGCCGCTCGTTCCATGGGGGCACTACACATAGTGCAGACGCCGCTCCTTCCAAGGACGCTCCACATAAAAGTGCAAGCGCTGCTCGTTCCATGGACGCTCCACACAAAAGTGCAGACGCCGCTCGTTCCATGGATGCTCCACACAAAAGTGCAGACGCCACTCGTTCCATGGATGCTCCATACAAAAGTGCAGACGCCGCTTGTTCCATGGATGCTCCACACAAAAGTGCAGGCGCCGCTTGTTCCATGGACGCTCCACACAAAAGTGCAAACACCGCTCGTTCCATGGACGCTCCGCACAAAAGTGCAGATGCCGCTCGTTCCATGGACGCTCCACACAAAAGTGCAGACGCCGCTTGTTCCATGGGCGCTACACATAGTGCAGACGCCGCTCCTTCCAAGGACGCTCCACATAAAAGTGCAGACGCCACTCATTTCATGGACGCTCCACATAAAAGTGCAGACACATCTCGTTCCATGGACGCTCCACATAAAAGTGCAGACGCCGCTCGTTTCATGGACGCTCCACATAAAAGTGCAGACACATCTCGTTCCATGGACGCTCCACATAAAAGTGCAAGCACTGCTCGTTCCATGGACGTTCCACACAAAAGTGCAGATGCCACTCGTTCCATGGACGCTCCATACAAAAGTGCAGACGCTGCTTGTTCCATGGACGCTCCACACAAAAGTGCAGGCGCTGCTTGTTCCATGGACGCTCCACACAAAAGTGCAAACACCGCTCGTTCCATGGATGCTCCACACAAAAGTGCAGACGCCGCTCGTTCCATGGGTGCTACACATAAAAGTGCAGACGCTGCTCGTTCCATGGATGCTGCACACAAAAAGTGCAGACACCGCTCTTTCCATGGGCGCTCAACATAAAAGTGCAGACGCCGCTCGTTCCATGGGCGCTACACATAAAAGTGCAGACACCGCTCATTCCATGGACGCTCCACATAAAAGTGCAAGCACTGCTCGTTCCATGGACGTTCCACACAAAAGTGCAGACGCCACTCGTTCCATGGACGCTCCATACAAAAGTGCAGACGCTGCTTGTTCCATGGACGCTCCACACAAAAGTGCAGGCGCTGCTTGTTCCATGGACGCTCCACACAAAAGTGCAAACACCGCTCGTTCCATGGATGCTCCACACAAAAGTGCAGACGCCGCTCGTTCCATGAACGCTCCACACAAAAGTGCAGACGCCGCTTGTTCCATGGGCGCTCCACATAAAAGTGCAGACGCCGCTCTTTCCATGGACGCTCCACATAAAAGTGCAGACACCGCTCGTTCCATGGACGCTCCACATAAAAGTGCAGACGCCGCTCGTTCCATGGGGGCACTACACATAGTGCAGACGCCGCTCCTTCCAAGGACGCTCCACATAAAAGTGCAAGCGCTGCTCGTTCCATGGACGCTCCACACAAAAGTGCAGACGCCGCTCGTTCCATGGATGCTCCACACAAAAGTGCAGACGCCACTCGTTCCATGGATGCTCCATACAAAAGTGCAGACGCCGCTTGTTCCATGGATGCTCCACACAAAAGTGCAGGCGCCGCTTGTTCCATGGACGCTCCACACAAAAGTGCAAACACCGCTCGTTCCATGGACGCTCCGCACAAAAGTGCAGATGCCGCTCGTTCCATGGACGCTCCACACAAAAGTGCAGACGCCGCTTGTTCCATGGGCGCTACACATAGTGCAGACGCCGCTCCTTCCAAGGACGCTCCACATAAAAGTGCAGACGCCACTCATTTCATGGACGCTCCACATAAAAGTGCAGACACATCTCGTTCCATGGACGCTCCACATAAAAGTGCAGACGCCGCTCGTTTCATGGACGCTCCACATAAAAGTGCAGACACATCTCGTTCCATGGACGCTCCACATAAAAGTGCAAGCACTGCTCGTTCCATGGACGTTCCACACAAAAGTGCAGATGCCACTCGTTCCATGGACGCTCCATACAAAAGTGCAGACGCTGCTTGTTCCATGGACGCTCCACACAAAAGTGCAGGCGCTGCTTGTTCCATGGACGCTCCACATAAAAGTGCAGACGCCGCTCGTTCCATGGACGCTCCACATAAAAGTGCAGACGCCGCTCGTTCCATGGGGGCACTACACATAGTGCAGACGCCGCTCCTTCCAAGGACGCTCCACATAAAAGTGCAAGCGCTGCTCGTTCCATGGACGCTCCACACAAAAGTGCAGACGCCGCTCGTTCCATGGATGCTCCACACAAAAGTGCAGACGCCACTCGTTCCATGGATGCTCCATACAAAAGTGCAGACGCCGCTCGTTCCATGGACGTTCCACACAAAAAGTGCAGACGCCACTCGTTCCATGGACCTTCCACACAAAAGTGCAGACTCCGTTCATTCCATGGACGCTCCACTACTGACGCTGACCGCCGATACCACTGTTGTAGCCACACTGCAGACTGCGACACGTACAGGGCAAAGACCTTTATGTTTTTCACACTTTTTAAGACTTAAAATGTAAAAGTAGGAAAATTAAAAAAAAAAAAAAGTAACAAAAATCCTGAAATTTGGCTGAGGTGACAGACGCTTGTGTCCCACGTTCTCCCGCATTCGCAGGCACTATGTCATGTCTCACGCTGAGGAACAATGCGCGGGTTATTTGTAGCTTCTATTAAATTGCGGATTCCTTTTGAGGTTTATAATTGCGGATTGTGGCGGTATTTTACATTTCATCGTAAGCACCAAATATGTGAATGTTGAATGAGGCTCTCAATTACGTCTCCCGGCTGCACCTTCCCGGGGAACAATGTTATTACTGGTATATATTTACATAGTAATTACAAAAGGATGGTTGTCATGGTGACACGCCATCGGCCACTGCTTGGGGGGGGTAACCTGCGGATACATACCATAAGCTTAGGTGTTTGATACATTGTATGAGCATCGGAAACTTCACACTTTCTCACGCAATACTTTTTTTTTAATATATATATCTTTATATATTCTCTATTTTTACTTACATTTATTTTTCCTTCATTGGCAAACATTTTATTTCCTTTTTTGTTCTATTTATTTTTTTTTTTTTACTTACTTTTTGTTGATTTTATCAGCATAGTATATCTTATTTGTGTTTTCAGAGATTACGGTATTATCTTTTACTAACAGTTGAATGTTTGTTTTATTGATGCTTTACTTTACGGCTATGATTATATTTACATTCTTCGTACTTTTTTATCTATATTTTTATGATTTTTTTTTCTGTTTTACTTTTATTTTTTTTTATCCAAACTAACAAATAAAATAGTAACTAAACTTTTCTTGTTTTTTTTTTGCTATTGTTGTTAGTGTTATTATTATTATTTTATTATTATTACTAGTACTAGATGGTGGCCCGATTCTAACGCATCGGGTATTCTAGAATATGTATGTAGTTTATTTATGAAGTTTCCAGAATAATGCAATTTATACATAGGATTGGTCCGGCCGGGCGCAACCAATTAGCAAAGCGTGGTTCAAATTCCACGCCAATTCGAGGTCGGACTGCATCTGTCGCTGATTGTTCGCGGCTGACCGGGCGTGACCAATCACTGAAGCCAGGGCCGGCTCCAGGTTTTTGAGGGCCCCGGGTGAAAGAGTCTCAGTGGGCCCCCCTCTTTAACACATACCACGATTCATGATGCACAGATACAGCAGAGAAATATAGCACAGCCAAGTAGCATATTACACAGCCCACATAGCATATAGCACAGCCACATAGCATATAGCACAGGCCACGTAGTATATAGCACAGGTCTCATAGTATATGACACAGCCCACGTAGCATAGAACACAGCCCACGTAGCATATAGAACAGTAACGTAGCATATAACACAGCCACGTAGCATATAGCACAGCCATGTAGTATATAGCACAGCCACGTAGTACATAGCACAGCTCACGTAGTATATAGCATAGCCCATGCAGTATATAGCACAGCCCACGCAGTATATAGCACAGCCCATGCAGAGTATAACACAGCCCACGCAGTATGTAGCACAGCCCACGCAGTGTATAACACAGCCCATGTAGTACATAGCACAACCCACGTAGTATATAACACAGCCCACGCAGTGTAGAACAGCCCACGTAGTATACGGCACAGCCCATGCAGTGTATCACACAGCCCCCGCAGTATATAACACAGCCCATGTAGTATATAACACAGCCCACGTAGTACATAACACAGCCCATGTAGTATATAACACAGCCATGTAGTATATTGCCCAGCCATGTATATTGCACAGCCCACGTATTATATAGCACCGCCCACTTAGTATATAACACAGCCACATAGTATATAGCACAGTTCACATAGTATATAGCACAGCTTATGCAGTATATAACACAGCCACGTAGTATATTGCCCAGCCACGTAATATATTGCACAGCTGCGTAGTATATAGCACAGCTCATGTAGTATATAGCACAGCTCAAGTAGTATATAGCACAGCCCACGAAAAAAATAGCACAGCTCACGTAGTATATAGCACAGCTCACGAAGTATATAACACAGCCACGTAGTATATTGCCCAGCCACCTAATATATTGCACAGCCCACAGTATATAGCACAGAGACGCAGTATATAACACAGCTCACGCAGTATATAACACAGCCCGTGTAGTATATAACAGCCCACATAGTATATAGCACAGTGATGTAGTATATAGCATAGCACAGAGACGCAGTATATAACAGCCCACTCAGTATATAACACAGCCCACGTAGTATATAACACAGCGATGTAGTATATAGCACAAACCACGTAGTATATAGCACGGAGACGCAGTATATAACACAGCTCACACAGTATATAACACAGCTCACATAGTATATAACAGCCCATGTAGTATATAGCACAGAGACGTAGTATATAACACAGCCCATGCAGTATATAACACAGCCCACACAGTATATAACAGCCCACATAGTATATAACACAGCCCACGTAGTATATAGCAATATGGGCACCATATCCCTGTTAAAAAAAAAGAATTAAAATAAAAAATAGTTATATACTCACCTTCTGGCGGCCCCCGGATTCAGGCGAGGCGTTTAGCGATACTCCTCGCGACGCTCCGATCCCAAGAATGCATTGCGGTCTCGCGAGATGATGATGTGGCGGTCTCGCGAGACCACTACATCATCATCTCGCGAGACCGCAATGCATGGCCCGGAGCGTCGCGAGGAGCGGGAAAGGCGCCGGAAGGTGAGTATATAATGATTTTTTATGTTTATAAATTATTTTTAACATTAGATCTTTTTACTATTGATGCTGCATAGGCATAACGAGGTGTAACGCAGCCATTAACCATGTGTGAGTGCTGACTGGAGGGGAGTATGGAGGGGGCACTGACAGAGAGTAGGAAGGGGTGAATTCGTGGCCGGACTGTGCCCGTCACTGATTGGCCGGCCGCGCCCAATCAGTGACTCGGGATTTCCGTGACAGACAGACATACAGACGGAAGTGCCCCTTAGACGATTATATATATAGATTATTGTTAATATATATATTTTTTAGTATTATCACTAATATTGCTATTATTATTGGAATTATTATATTATTTAGTTATTATTGATGATGATAATAATTATTATTATTTTATTTATGATTATTATTATTGTATTATTATTATTATTATTATTTTTATTATTGATAAATTTATTATTGTTAATATTATATTTTTATTCTTGTTATTATTTCTTTATCCTGTAGGCATTGTAAAAGTTATGAATTTCTGTAATATCATAAACTTAACCTTCATAACCTTATTTTCCATTCTTGTCTCCTCTATATTATGCTGCCGTGCTGCATTATTGCCCAGTTCATGCTCCTTTAGAAGCTGCTTTCACTTGCTGCTCTATGAGAATCAGTAGACTGTGTTTAGTCTGTGTACAAGACTTTCCCTGTCTGAGCATGCGGGTGGTGAGCATAGAGGCTCAGACTGGGTAAGTTGCATGTACAAACTGAGTACAATGAACAGATTCTTGCTGAGTAGCAGTTAAAAGCAGTTTGTAAAGAAGCTTGAACTTTACATTATAAAAAGACAGCAGCAAAGTATTCAGGAGAAAAGGAAGCAAAATGAGGCAATGTAATATACTACAAACAATCATGACTTTGCAAAACCTGGAGGATAATTAAACAACTAATTAAAAAAAACGTTTAAGAGTATGTTCACACACCACGTTTTTGACATGTTTTTCTCTTGACCTCTACGGTGTATGTTCTCTGTTTCCACAGTGCACGGGACCTGGGACGAGTGGTCGCCCTGGAGTCTGTGCTCATCAACGTGTGGAAGAGGTTACCGGGAGAGAACCCGAACTTGCAATCCGCCGCAGTTTGGGGGTGAAGAATGCAAAGGACCAGAGAAACAGACCAAGTTCTGCAACATCGCCTTATGTCCTGGTGAGGAAATCGATCTCTCCTGCTGTGCAGATGTAGCAGAGCTGGAAGCGTTGCGTTTTTCAGTTTGACATTATTGGGTTTAATACTGCATTTATTGTGCTGTATGTAGCAGAGCTGAGTGGTGAGGTAGCAGAGCTGGATTTGCTTTAGGTAGCAGAGCTACATTTGTTGAATGCAGCATAGGTTACCTAGTCAGGTGAAGAAGTGCGGGGGGTGACGTGCAGCACAAGCCCTGATCAGACCTCAGATACAAAGAGGCGGATTTCTTAGTAACTTTCTTAAATAGTGCAAAGTTAATGAATCTTTTTTTTTTCTTTTAATTATTGATCAGCTTTTACAAAGTTTTGTGTCTTTCTAATGTGATTGTTTACCTTATTTTGCTTCATTCTTTCTCCGTGAGAGCTGAAAGTGCTGTTTTAGCTGCTTAGGTTATGCTCCTTTAAAAGCTGCTTTGAACTGCTGCTGTCGTAAGAATCTGTGCTCATGAATTACAAACACTGATGCTGTCTAAGCATTCAGGAGGGGAGCAGAGACGCTCACACAGGGGAGTGCATGTAAATAGCGTATGGATAGACTCTTTCTAGAGCAGCAGTTCAAAGCAGCTTCTAAAGGTGCATAAATTAGGCAGATAAAACAACACTTTCAGCTCGGTTTCAGGGAGAGGGATGCAGAATGAGAGAATGCGGTGTATTACAAACACTCATGACTTTCAGAGGTTAATTAACAAAAGTTCAGTCCTTTTGATAACTCTCCAAGGTCACTTTGAGTTATACATATGGCTGTACATGGGACTGCATTATCCCACCTCATTGTAGTGCACACACCATGCAGCTTGGAAGACTGTCGACGGACTCAGCTCTGCTACATCATTAGCTGGTACTTGTGGTGACTGCTCAGTGTCTTCCCGTAGTGGACGGTAACTGGAACGAGTGGTCCGGCTGGAGCGCCTGCTCCGCTACCTGCTCCAATGGGACTCAGAAGAGGATCCGGGAGTGCAACGGACCGTCGTACGGCGGCTCGGAGTGTCACGGCCAGTGGTCGGACGTACGAGACTGCTTCATCACAGAGTGTCCAGGTAACAGTTAAACGTTAACTCTATATAGATAGATGGGATTTTTCAAGTGCAGCTTTGGGGGTGACTGGAGTATTCTGTTACGTCACTTAATGATGGCTTCTTCTTCCAGTGGATGGAAAGTGGCAGCTGTGGGGCCAGTGGGGGAGCTGCAGCAGCACGTGTGACGGCGGGGTGCAGCGGAGGGAGCGCAGCTGCTACGGACCCTTATATGGAGGGGAAGCGTGCAGCGGCCAATCAGAGGAGAGCAAGCCGTGCAACGAGAAGAAGTGTCCAGGTAGGGACCCCACTAAGGGAATGATGGGGGGAGTAGTACATAGTGCACATAATATATGCATGCAGGGGAAGTGATGTCCCGTGCCGGGAGATGATGGGTGTACTCCTCCCCCGCACTCACCTGGTGCACATCACCTGCCTTCACTATCGCTGACAAGTGACTGAGCCGCCATCACTGCTGTCAGCTGGAAGGTCTGCAGCAAGTACCGGCATTATACCGCCATGGTAGAGAGGTGCGAGACCACCGCAGTCCGAGAAAGCAATATAGAATAGTATTACCGTATAAAAGTTCTGTATAGCAGTAATGTTTGGTAACGATATGATTGTATTATTTCAGCACTGTATGACGGGATTATTTTCAGTATATGGCTGTAATATTTCCGTATTGTATACTGGTTGTATAATGAGCCCTGTATGGTGGTATTATTTCAGCGCACTGTATGGCAGGAATGTTCGGTTACTCTATGGGAGTCTGTTTGCCATTATATAGCAGCATTATTTCTTCACTGTATGGTGTTGTTATAACTATATAGAATAAGTCTTTTAGCACTGTGTGGCAGCTTTTAGCATTGGTTTTGGGCACTGGGTGAGCGGTGTAGTATTTGAGAGCTGTAGGAAATGTTATTTCATTCCCTTGGGGCGACCTGTACAATATATAAACTCCTAACGTGTAAGGCCCCCATCAGTGTTATCGGTGTGGCGGTATTATTTCATCATTTTTGGCAGTATTATAACTTTACTTTATCTTAGTTTGAAGTGCTCAATGAAGATAATATGCTCACAGCAGCGCAGAGTATTTCAGAACAGGAGTGATATTTAATGTTGTTTGATAGGATTTCTGTAGTTTGTTCACCCGTCCTAAAATGATTGGAAATATTCTGCAGTTTTCCTATGGTTTTAGTGTACAGTAACACTTTAGCGACAGTCTGTGGAGTAACACTGCTGCAGTGATCTGTGGAGTAACACGGTGGTGGTCAGTGAAATAACGTGGAGGTTGTCAGTGAAGTAACGCTGTGGTATGTGGAGTAACTCTGCGGAGGTCTGTGGAGTAACGCGGTGGAGGTCTGTGGAGTAATATGGCGTTGGTCTGTGGAGTAATGTGGTGGAGGTCTGTGGAGTATATCAGCGGAGGTCTGTGGAGTAACTTGGCTGAGGTCTGTGAAGTAACGCTTTGGCGGTCTGTGGAGTAACTCGGCGGAGGTCTGTGGAGTAATATGGCGTTGGTCTGTGGAGTAACTCGGCGGAGGTCTGTGGAGTAACACGGTGGAGGTCTGTGGAGTAACTCGGCGGAGGTCTGTGGAGTAACACGGTGGAGGTCTGTGGAGTAACTCGGCGGAGGTCTGTGGAGTAATATAGTGGCAGTCTGTGGAGTAACACGGTGGAGGTCTGTGGCGTAACTCGGCGGAGGTCTGTGGAGTAACACGGCGGAGGTCTGTGGAGTAACACGGCGGAGGTCTGTGGAGTAATATAGTGGCAGTCTGTGGAGTAACACGGTGGAGGTCTGTGGAGTAACTCGGCGGAGGTCTGTGGAGTAACACGGCGGAGGTCTGTGGAGTAATATAGTGGCAGTCTGTGGAGTAACACGGTGGAGGTCTGTGGAGTAACTCGGCGGAGGTCTGTGGAGTAACACGGCGGAGGTCTGTGGAGTAACTCGGCGGAGGTCTGTGGAGTAATATAGTGGCAGTCTGTGGAGTAACACGGTGGAGGTCTGTGGACTAACTAGGTGGAGGTCTGTGGAGTAATATAGTGGCAGTCTGTGGAGTAACACGGCGGAGGTCTGTGGAGTAACTCGGCGGAGGTCTGTGGAGTAACACGACGGAGGTCTGTGGAGTAACTAGGTGGAGGTCTGTGGAGTAATATAGTGGCAGTCTGTGGAGTAACACGGCGGAGGTCTGTGGAGTAACACGGCGGAGGTCTGTGGAGTAATTCGGCGGAGGTCTGTGGAGTAACACGGCGGAGGTCTGTGGAGTAACACGGCGGAGGTCTGTGGAGTAACACGGCGGAGGTATGTGGAGTAACTAGGTGGAGGTCTGTGGAGTAATATAGTGGCAGTCTGTGGAGTAACACGGTGGAGGTCTGTGGAAGAATGCAGTGGCAGTCTGGAGTAATTCAGCGGAGGTCTGTGGAGTAATATGGCGGTGGTCTGTGGAGTGATTCGGCAGAGGTCTGTGGAGTAACACGGCGGAGGTCTGTGGAGTAACTCGGCGGAGGTCTGTGGAGTAACACGGCGGAGGTCTGTGGAGTAACACGGCGGAGGTCTGTGGAGTAACACGGCGGAGGTATGTGGAGTAACTAGGTGGAGGTCTGTGGAGTAATATAGTGGCAGTCTGTGGAGTAACACGGTGGAGGTCTGTGGAAGAATGCAGTGGCAGTCTGGAGTAATTCAGCGGAGGTCTGTGGAGTAATATGGCGGTGGTCTGTGGAGTGACTCGGCAGAGGTCTGTGGAGTAACTTGGCGGAGGTCTGTGGAGTAATATGGCGGTGGTCTGTGGAGTGACTCGGCAGAGGTCTGTGGAGTAACTTGGCGGAGGTCTGTGGAGTAATATGGCGGTGGTCTGTGGGGTAATATGGCGGTGGTCTGTGGAGTAACTCGGCAGAGGTCTGTGGAGTAACTTGGCGGAGGTCTGTGGAGTAATATGGCGGTGGTCTGTGGAGTAATATGGCGGTGGTCTGTGGAGTGACTCGGCAGAGGTCTGTGGAGTAACTCGGCAGAGGTCTGTGGAGTAACTTGGCGGAGGTCTGTGGAGTAATATGGCGGTGGTCTGTGGAGTAATATGGCGGTGGTCTGTGGAGTGACTCGGCAGAGGTCTGTGGAGTAACTTGGCGGAGGTCTGTGGAGTAATATGGCGGTGGTCTGTGGGGTAACGCGGCGGCGGTCTGTGAATCTGCTGGATCCCTACATTGGATGTAGCGGTCGCCGGTAATTAACAAGTAAATTGTATCTGGTAACGACTCCCCACGCCAGACATGTTTCATCCGATGACACGAGCTGGCACCGGGACTTCTCCCTCTTCCCTGGCTCCTCGCTCTGGCAGTTAATCATCACTCCTACATCGCTGTGAGCAGAGAACGAGGCGTCAGGGGGAAAAAAGAAAACTATATTGGCAAATAGGATTGACCTTTAACTAGAGATCTCTCTGTCTTCTCAGAGCCCCACGAGATTTGTCCTGAGGAGAGTTACGCCCTGGTTTGGCAGGAAACCCCAGCGGGAGACACGGCCGAGGTGCGCTGCCCCAGAAATGCCACAGGTAAGGGCTGGCGCTGACGTCATTCCCATCCGCAAAGAACATTCCAAGGAAATCCTGCAATTCCGCAAGTTTGGTTGTGCCGGATCCTGTGGAGGCTCACTAGTGACTCCAGCTCAGCTGCACTGTCTGCAAGAGGCTGCGGTCGTCCCAGAATGCTCTACTGCCTGATGATTGGTTCACACTGATGTTCTGCCCCTCCCAGAATGCTCTACTGCCTGATGATTGGTTCACACTGATGTTCTGCCCCTCCCAGAATGCTCTACTGCCTGATGATTGGTTCACACTATGTTCTGCCTCTCCCAGAATGCTCTACTGCCTGATGATTGGTTCACACTGATGTTCTGCCCCTCCCAGAATGCTCTACTGCCTGATAATTGGTTCACACTGATGTTCTGCCCCTCCCAGAATGCTCTACTGCCTGATGATTGGTTCACACTGATGTTCTGCCCCTCCCAGAATGCTCTACTGCCCGATGATTGGTTCGCACTGATGTTCTGCCCCTCCCAGAATGCTCTACTGCCTGATGATTGGTTAACACTGATGTTCTGCCCCTCCCAGAATGCTCTACTGCCTGATGATTGGTTCGCACTGATGTTTTGCCCCTCCCAGAATGCTCTACTGCCTGATGATTGGTTCACACTGATGTTCTGCCCCTCCCAGAATGCTCTACTGCCCAATGATTGGTTCACACTTATGTTCTGCCCCTCTCAGAATGCTCTACTGCCTGATGATTGGTTCACACTGATGTTCTGCCCCTCCCAGAATGCTCTACTGCCTGATGATTGGTTCGCACTGATGTTCTGCCCCTCCCAGAATGCTCTACTGCCTCATGATTGGTTCGCACTGATGTTCTGCCCCTCCCAGAATGCTCTACTGCCCGATGATTGGTTCGCACTGATGTTCTGCCCCTCCCAGAATGCTCTACTGCCTGATGATTGGTTCACACTGATGTTCTGCCACTCCCAGAATGCTCTACTGCCTGATGATTGGTTCACACCGATGTTCTGCCCCTCCCAGAATGCTCTACTGCCTGATGATTGGTTCCAGGGCTGCCACTAGGAATTTTGAGGCCCCATACTGGCAAAATTTTCAGGGCCCCCCCGAGACTCCGCCCAGGCTCCACCCCAGCCCCGCCTCCACCCCTCAAACTGGCCACAGCCCCACCACTCTTTTGGAAAAACTCCACTTCTCACCAATCACACATTAACAGTTCCCATCACCAGATCACACATATAGCCGGCAGCTTTTGTTTTGCCAAACAATTTTTTAAGCCGCCACCACGACAAGGTAGACTCTTTTGGTCGGGCCCTACTCTACTGCAACCTATTAATCATTTGTTAAAATAAGCAATACAATCTAGGTATATTTTTATTTATTTTTCAATTCTTAAAATGACCAATAATATCACATACAAGGGACAAATACTACCTCACCATGATCAGACACCATATTACCACCACATAGAGACCTATAATACTACATACAAGGAAAAAATACCGACACGCCATGTCCAGATCACATATTACCACCACATAGTGACCAAATAGCACAAGCAAGAAACAAATACCGCCACACCATGGCCGGACAACATATTACCACCACATAGTGACTGAACACTACAATACTGATCATTAATAAAAAAAAACACAATACTAATCTCACCATACGTGTTATTATACACAGTAGATCTGTACTTAGTATGCAATGTCTGTGTAGAGGTAATACAGTGATTATCGGTGACATTATACACAGGAGCTTTGTATATAGGGTCAGTGTACAGGTAATACAGTGTTCACCAGTGACATTATACACAGCAGCGCTGTATACAATGTATAGTGTACGGGTAATACAGTGATCCAGATTACATTATACACAGGAGGTCTGTATACAGTATTAGTGTACAGGTAATACAGTGATCAACAGTGACATTATACACACGAGAACTGTATATATTGTACAGGTTATACTGTGATCAATGACATTATACACAGGAGCTCTATACATAGTATCAGTTTAAAGGTAATACAGTGATCACTGGTGAAATTGTACTCAGGACTGCTGTATATAGTATTCAGTGTACAGTGCCAGTCTACAGGTAAAACACTGACTCACCAGTGACGTCACTAGGTGAAGTCCTTCATCTTTTCTTTTCATCTTCATCCAGCACAGACCGCCATCACTTCCAGCCAGGGCTCGTCTCTGCAGGAAATAACACAGTTAGCTAGAGCACCACTTGTAGAACACATTACTTAATTTTTTCTCAACTTCTAAACTACACCAGATAAAGAAAAAAGGCAATATAGTGTCGCTCTGCACAGTAACAGTACCGCCTCCCGCATTTAAAGCAGTATCCTTAAAAAATAAAATAAATACATCATTGCAATAATAATATCCCTCAATTAGCCCTTATGGTAATAATATCCCCAATTGTGACCCCCATGTATCTCATTCCTGGCTCCAGCCATATGTTCTCCAATCCTGCCCTCATGAGTATCCATTCTGCCCCCATGTGATGTCCGATCCTACCCCAACTGTCCCGTGATCCTGCCCCATCTGTCCCGTGATCCTGCCCCATCTGTCCCATGATCCTGCCCCATTTGTCCCATGATCCTGCCCTATCTGTCCCATGATCCTGCCCCATCTGTCTTTATTATATCCATCCTGCCCATGATCCTGCACCATGTGTCTCCATCCTGCCCCATGATCCTGCCCCATGTGTCTCCATCCTGCCCCATGATCCTGCACCATGTGTCTCCATCCTGCCCCATCTGTCTCCATCCTGCCCCTTGGATATGCCCCATCCTGCTTCATGAGCATGCCCCATGATCCTGCCCCATTTGTTTCCATCCTGCCCCATGATCCTGCCACATCTGTCTCCATCCTGCCCCATGTCTCCAACCTGCCCCATCTGTCTCCATCCTGCCCCGTGTCTCCCATCCTGCCCCCCAACCTGCCCCATGTCTCCCATCCTGCCCCCGTGTCTCCCATCCTGCCCCCTGTGTTTCCCATCCTGCCCCCGTGTCTCCCATCCTACCATGTCTCGCATCCTGCCCCGTGTCTCCATACTTCCTCCTGTGTCTCCATACTTCCCGTGTCTCCATTCTTCCCCCTGTGTCTCCATACTTCCCTGTGTCTGCATACTTCCCTGTCTCCATTCTTCCCCCATGTCTCCATACTTCCCTGTGTCCCCATACTTCTGTGTCTCCATTCTGCCCCCTGTGCCTCCATACTTCCCTGCGTTTCCATACTTCCCCGTGTCTCCATACTTCCCCGTGTCCCCATACTTCTCTGTGTCTTCATACTTCCCTGTGTCTCCATACTTCCCGTGTCTCCATACTTCCCGTGTCTCCATACTTCCCGTGTGTCTCCATACTTTCCCCGTGTCCCCATACGTCCCTGTGTCCCCATACTTCCCCGTGTCTCCATACTTCTGTTTCAATTCTCCCTGCTTCCATTCTTCCCTGTGTCTCCATACTTTCCCCGTTTCCATTCTTCTGTGTCTCCATACTTCCCTGTGTCTCCATTCTTCCGTGTCTCCATACTTCCTTGTGTCTCCATACTTCCTTGTGTCTCCATACTTCTCCCTGCATCTCCATTCTGCCCCCTGTGTCTCCATACTTCCCGTGTCTCCATACTTCCGTGTTTCCATTCTCCCTGTTTCCATTCTTCCCCGTGTCTCCATACTTCCCCCTGTGTCTCCATACTTCCCCATTTCCATTCTTCTGTGTCTTCATACTTCCCTGTGTCTCCATACTTCCTTGTGTCTCCATACTTCCCCGTGTCTCCATACTTCCCCGTGTCTCCATACTTCCCCGTGTCTCCATACTTCCCCGTGTCTCCATACTTCCCCGTGTCTCCATACTTCCCCGTGCCTCCATACTTCCCCCGTGTATCCATACTTCCGTGTCTCCATACTTCATATTTCCCCGTGTTTCCATTCTTCATTCTCCATTCTTCCCCCGTGTCTCCATACTTCCCCGTGTCTCCATACTTCCCCCGTGTCTCCATACTTCCCCCGTGTCTCCATAATTCCCCGTGTCTCCATACTTCCCCTGTGTCTCCATACTTCCGTGTCTCCATACTTCCCCCTGTGTCTCCATACTTCCCCCGTGTTTCCATACTTCCCCCATGTATCCATACTTCCGTGTCTCCATACTTCATATTTCCCCGTGTTCCATTCTTCATTCTCCATTCTTCCCCGTGTCTCCATACTTCCCCATGTCTCCATACTTCCCCGTGTCTCCATACTTCCCCCGTGTTTCCATACTTCCCCCATGTATCCATACTTCCGTGTCTCCATACTTCATATTTCCCCGAGTTCCATTCTTCATTCTCCATTCTTCCCCCGTGTCTCCATACTTCCCCATGTCTCCATACTTCCCCGTGTCTCCATACTTCCCCGTGTCTCCATACTTCCCTCTGCGTCTCCATTCTGCCCCGTGTCTTCATATTTCCCCGTGTTTCCATTCTTCATTCTCCATTCTTCCCCCGTGTCTCCATACTTCCCCGTGTCTCCATACTTCCCCCGTGTTTCCATACTTCCCCTGTGTCTCCATACTTCCGTGTCTCCATACTTCCCCGTGTCTCCATACTTCCCCCTGTGTCTCCATACTTCCCCGTGTCTCCATACTTCCCCCGTGTCTCCATACATCTCCCTGTGTCTCCATACTTCCCCGTGTCTCCATACTTCCCCCTGTCTCCATACTTCCCCCTGTCTCCATACTTCCCCCTGTGTCTCCATACTTCCCCCTATGTCTCCATACTTCCCCCTATGTCTCCATACTTCCCCGTGTCTCCATACTTTCCCCAGTGTCTCCATACTTCCCCCTGTGTCTCCATACTTCCCCCTGTGTCTCCATACTTCCCCAGTGTCTCCATACTTCCACCGTCTCGCCATACTTCCCCCTGTGTCTCCGTTGTTCCCCCCCGTGTCTCCATATTTCCCCGTGTCTCCATATTTCCCCGTGTCTCCATTCTTCCCCCTGTCTCCATACTTCCCCGTGTCTCCATACTTCCCCGTGTCTCCATACTTCCCCGTGTCTCCATACTTCCCCGTGTCTCCATACTTCCCCGTGTCTCCATACTTCCCCCTGTGTCTCCATACTTCCCCCTGTGTTTCCGTTGTTCACCCCCCGTGTCTCCATATTTCCCCGTGTCTCCATTCTTCCCCCTGTGTCTCCATACTTCCCCGTGTCTCCATACTTCCCCCTGTGTCTCCATACTTCTCCGTGTCTCCATACTTCCCCCTGTGTCTCCATACTTCCCCGTGTCTCCATACTTCCCCGTGTCTCCATACTTCCCCGTGTCTCCATTCTTCCCCCTGTGTCTCCATACTTCCCCTTGCACCATACTTCCCCGTGTCTCCATACTTCCCCCTGTGTCTCCATACTTCCCCCTGTGTCTCCATACTTCCCCCTGTGTCTCCATACTTCCCCCTGTCTCCATACTTCCCCCTGTGTCTCCATACTTCCCCCTGTGTCTCCATACTTCCCCGTGTCGCCATACTTCCCCGTGTCTCCATACTTCCCCCTGTGTCTCCATACTTCCCCGTGTCGCCATACTTCCCCGTGTCTCCATACTTCCCCCTGTGTCTCCATATTTTCCCGCGTCTCCATTCTTCCCCCTGTGTCTCCATACTTCCCCCGTGTCTCCATACTTCCCCGTGTCGCCATACTTCCCCGTGTCGCCATACTTCCCCGTGTCGCCATACTTCCCCCTGTGTTTCCGTTGTTTCCCCCCCGTGTCTCCATATTTTCCCGCGTCTCCATTCTTCCCCCTGTGTCTCCATACTTCCCCATATCTCCATACTTCCCCCTGTGTCTCCATTGTTCCCCCCCTGTGTCTCCCATTCTGCCCCGGGCTTGCCGCTTTCAATAAAAATAAAAAAATCTTTCCTCTTACCTGGCCGCGCTCCTGCGGCGATGCTCCCTCATGTCAGTAATGCCCTGGTGATATACTATACATGTATGTATTATGTGTCTATGCATTGTACCGGTGTGTTAAATGCAACAGGTACAGTTTATGTGAATAAAGTCTTCACTGGGGGATGGGCTCAGGGCTCAGGATCAATGACATGAGGCAGCCTGTCAGAGAATACAGCTAGTGATTTAGTGACTGTTCCCCAGCTCTGAGCTCTCTGGTCGGTGCTGTGTGTGGATGAGAATCCTACACCAACCAGATAGCACAAAGCTCCGGGGTCACAGTCAGTAAATCACTGCTTCTAGTCTCTGACTGCAGCCCCTGCCTCCCCTCTTTACTCTCCTAAACAATCGGACACATTCAGGCCGTTCTTTACCTCCTGTTCTGGGGGTGATTGAGGTCCTGCACAGCTTCCCTCCAGCCACGAGTGTGCAGACGCTGTCCTGCACAGGCTGGAAGTGTGTGCAGTGCAGGGACAAGAAGGCATCTACCGTGTTTCCCCGAAAGTAAGACCCTGTCTTACATTAATTTTACCCCAAAAAGTCCCACCCTGTCTTACTTTCGGGGGAGGTCTTACATTAGCCGGAAAAAAAAATGACAATTTTCAAATTCAGTACAGTACGTAACGTTACACCGTTCAACTGGAAAGCAGACAACAAATCAAAGTACGGTAACAGTAACACACTACGGTACGGTACTGTACGGTAATTGCCGTATACCTGCCTACCATAACAGTGCCGTATCCCACTGCACACAGCCCCATACCCCATAACAGTGCCGTATCCCACTGCACACAGCCCCATACCCTATACAGTACATGTTTCCCTACTTGGTTTTTAAATGCTGGACGTTTTCCTCTGCGGTGCGGCTGTGGGTGCGGAAGGCCTGTGCTGCAGGGAACGCTGTGCCAATCAGCAGGGAAACAGCGGTGACGTGGGGCTGGGGCGGCCAATTACAGCCCGAGCTGCTGGGCCAATCAGCACTCGAGCTGATTGGCCAATCAGCGCTCGAGCCGGGGGCCGGCGGTGACGTGGGGAGCAGGGGCGGCCAATGAGCTGTTGAGCTGGGCGGATTGCGGGGTTAACACGGCGAGTTAACCCCATGAGCGCTGGACCCGCCCAGCTGCACCTGAGGACACCTCTGGAGCCTGGGGACCCAATGGGGGACAGCGGCGGCCCAAAGGTAAGGGCCTTACATTTCACAGCGGCCCCCCCAACCCTGCCTTACATTCGGGGGAGGCCTTACATTGGAGGACCCCCCGAAACCCCCACCCTGTCTTACTTTCGGGGGGGTCCTACTTTCGGGGAAACAGGGTAGCAGGTGCCAGACAGGACGAGCCGGGAGGAGGAGCAGGAGGAAGAAGACAGATGGGAGATGCTGCACCGTGCACACAGTTGTGAAAAGTAAAGAAGCCTTACTGTTAATAAGTGATGGGTGACGGTGACTGGCCCCCTTGCCTCTGGTTCTCGGTGAGCTGCTCAGCTGAAGCAAAGGGGGCGGGGCCCGAGCAGCCAGCATTTCCGGGCCCTCCTCTGTCCTCCTGATCTCCGGGCCCCATACAACAGTAAGGGCTGTAATGCCCTGATGGCGGCCCTGATTGGTTCACACTGATGTTCTGCCCCTCCCAGAATGCTCTACTGCCTGATGATTGGTTCACACTATGTTCTGCCTCTCCCAGAATGCTCTACTGCCTGATGATTGGTTCACACTGATGTTCTGCCCCTCCCAGAATGCTCTACTGCCTGATGATTGGTTCACACTATGTTCTGCCTCTCCCAGAATGCTCTACTGCCTGATGATTGGTTCACACTGATGTTCTGCCCCTCCCAGAATGCTCTACTGCCTGATGATTGGTTCACACTGATGTTCTGCCCCTCCCAGAATGCTCTACTGCCCGATGATTGGTTCGCACTGATGTTCTGCCCCTCCCAGAATGCTCTACTGCCCGATGATTGGTTAACACTGATGTTCTGCCCCTCCCAGAATGCTCTACTGCCTGATGATTGGTTCACACTGATGTTCTGCCCCTCCCAGAATGCTCTACTGCCCGATGATTGGTTCACACTTATGTTCTGCCCCTCCCAGAATGCTCTACTGCCCGATGATTGGTTCACACTGATGTTCTGCCCCTCCCAGAATGCTCTACTGCCTGATGATTGGTTCGCACTGATGTTCTGCCCCTCCCAGAATGCTCTACTGCCTGATGATTGGTTCGCACTGATGTTCTGCCCCTCCCAGAATGCTCTACTGCCTCATGATTGGTTCGCACTGATGTTCTGCCCCTCCCAGAATGCTCTACTGCCCGATGATTGGTTCGCACTGATGTTCTGCCCCTCCCAGAATGCTCTACTGCCTGATGATTGGTTCGCACTGATGTTCTGCCCCTCCTAGAATGCTCTACTGCCTGATGATTGGTTCACACTGATGTTCTGCCACTCCCAGAATGCTCTACTGCCTGATGATTGGTTCACACCGATGTTCTGCCCCTCCCAGAATGCTCTACTGCCTGATGATTGGTGCATACTGATGTTCTGCCACTCCCAGAATGCTCTACTGCCTGATGATTGGTTCACACTGATGTTCTGCCCCTCCCAGAATGCTCTACTGCCTGATGATTGGTTCACACTGATGTTCTGCCCCTCCCAGAATGCCCTACTGCCTGATGATTGGTTCATACTGATGTTCTGCCCCTCCCAGATTGCTCTACTGCCTGTTGATTGGTTCACACTGATGTTCTGCCCCTCCCAGAATGCCCTACTGCCTGATGATTGGTTCACACTGATGTTCTGCCCCTCCCAGAATGCTCTACTGCCCGATGATTGGTTCGCACTGATGTTCTGCCCCTCTCAGAATGCTCTACTGCCTGATGATTGGTTCACACTGATGTTCTGCCCCTCCGAGAATGCTCTACTGCCCGATGATTGGTTCGCACTGATGTTCTGCCCCTCCCAGAATGCTCTACTGCCTGATGATTGGTTCACACTGATGTTCTGCCTTTCCCAGAATGCTCTACTGCCTGATGATTGGTTCACACTTATGTTCTGCCCCTCTCAGAATGCTCTACTGCCCGATGATTGGTTCACACTGATGTTCTGCCCCTCCCAGAATGCTCTACTGCCTGATGATTGGTTCGCACTGATGTTCTGCCCCTCCCAGAATGCTCTACTGCCTGATGATTGGTTCACACTGATGTTCTGCCCCTCCCAGAATGCTCTACTGCCCGATGATTGGTTCGCACTGATGTTCTGCCCCTCTCAGAATGCTCTACTGCCTGATGATTGGTTCACACTGATGTTCTGCCCCTCCCAGAATGCTCTACTGCCCGATGATTGGTTCGCACTGATGTTCTGCCCCTCCCAGAATGCTCTACTGCCTGATGATTGGTTCACACTGATGTTCTGCCACTCCCAGAATGCTCTACTGCCTGATGATTGGTTCACACTGATGTTCTGCCCCTCCCAGAATGCTCTACTGCTTGATGATTGGTTCACACTTATGTTCTGCCCCTCTCAGAATGCTCTACTGCCTGATGATTGGTTCACACTGATGTTCTGCCCCTCCCAGAATGCTCTACTGCCTGATGATTGGTTCGCACTGATGTTCTGCCTCTCCCAGAATGCTCTACTGCCTGATGATTGGTTCGCACTGATGTTCTGCCTCTCCCAGAATGCTCTACTGCCTGATGATTGGTTCGCACTGATGTTCTGCCTCTCCCAGAATGCTCTACTGCCTGATGATTGGTTCGCACTGATGTTCTGCCCTTCCCCATCCATCCAATGCTGCTTACAGCAGAGCTGTGATCAGTGACTCCACCTCAGCTGCAGTGTCTGTTGGAGTCTGTGGTAGTCTGAAATCCACCTCCTGTCTCATAATTGACCCAACTGCTATTTTGTCTTTCCTTCTTACTTTCACCTGCAGCGCTGCTCTGTTAGGATACAGTTACTCCATCTTAGCAGCAAGGCTACACGAGTGTTCTATCTGCTGCCCTTTTCCATGCTTTATACTTCAGCTCTGCTTTCTTTTGTGTATATTTACCAGCTTAGATTATATTGGAGCGGATTTTGTTTAATGCAAACACAGAAAGATAGAAAGTTCCTGCTAAGCACTCCGAGGTTTTGCACATGCAGCGTTTCTGCAAAAGTATCCCTATGATAACACTTCCTGGCACTCCCGATGGTAGTTCAGTTTTATCACCGGGCACACAGACTGCTGGAGGTACCAGCACAGGCGCAGGCGGGGGAGCAGAGACGCATGAGCCCCTAACATATGAACAAGACTAGGTATACACCTGTTCACGGGGGGGGGGGTGCGCATCTTCTCCAGCTTCTCAATTCTCCTCAGTCACAAGAAATATCAGAAGCAATTTGTATCCAGTGTGGACAGTCCTCCATGATATCAGCAGCATAAATCAACACTGCAAGCAGATCTGGGAAAAGTTTGTAAAGTATGTCATCAGAGGAATGTTCTTCTTCTCCCTTAGGGTATGTTTCCACGTTCAGGAAATGCTGCATTTTGTCGCTGCGTTAAGCTGCAGCGTCAAAAGCGCAGCGTCCAGATGTTACAGCATAGCGGAGGGGATTTCATGAAGTCCCGTCTCCACTATGCATTAAAAGACGCATGCGGCAGACCAGCGAAAACGGACATGCGGTGCGTTTTTTTAAGAACGCAGCATGTCCTTACATTGCAGAAACAACGCAAGGACAGCGCAGGTGACCTGCCAGTGACCTCAGGTGCAGATTTGGTCATGTAGTATATAGCACAGCCACGTAGTATATAGCACAGCGATGTAGTATATAACAGCCCACGCAGTATATAGCACAGCCACATAGTATATTGCACAGCCACATAGTATATAGCACAGGCACGTAGTATATAACACAGCGATGTAGTATATAGCAGCAACGTAGTATATAGCACAGCTCACGCAGTATATAACACAGGCCACATAGTATATAGCACAGCCCACGCAGTATATAACACAGCCCACGTAGTATATAGCACAGCCACATAGTATATTGCACAGCCACGTATTATATAGCACAGGCACGTAGTATATAGCACAGCGATGTAGTATATAACACAGCCCATGCTGTATATAGCACAGTCACGTATTATATTGCACAGTCATGTAGTATATAGCACAGGCACGTAGTATATAGCACAGCGATGTAGTATATAACACAGCCCATGCAGTATATAGCACAGCCACGTAGTATATTGCACAGCCACATACTATATAGCACAGGCACATAGTTTATATCACAGCGAAGTAGTATATAGCAGCAACGTAGTATATAGCACAGCCCACGCATTATATATCTCAGGCCACATAGTATATAGCACAACCCACGCAGTATATAACACAGCCCACATAGTATATAACACAGCCCACATAGTTTACAGCAGTGTGGGCACAATATCCCTGTGAAAAAAAAAGAATTAAAATAAAAAATAGTTTAATACTCGCCTTCCGTCGTCCACCGAAGCTGTCCCGCTCTTCGCGATGCGGCCGGCAGCTTCCGTTCCCAGCAATACATTGCAAAATTACCCAAATGATGTAGCGGTCTCGCGAGACTGCTAAGTCATCTGGGTAATTTGGCAGTGCATCTCTGGGAACGGAAGCTGGCGGCCGCATCGGGAGGAGCGGGAAAGCTGCAGAGGCATCGGAAGGTGAGAATAGCACAATTTTTTATTTTTTTATTATTATTTTTAACATTATATCTTTTTACTATTGATGCTGCATAGGCAGCATCAATAGTAAAAAGTTGGTCCGAGATGGGGCGACACACAGGAACTGACTGGATGGGAGTAGGGAGGAGGCACTGACTGGACGAAAGTATGGAGGGGCCAATTCGCAGCCGGAGGGACTGTGCCTGTCGCTGATTGGCCGCGACCAATCAGCGACGCGGGATTTCCGTTACAGACAGACAGACAAACAAGCAGACGGAAGTACCCCTTAGACGATCATATAAATAGATGGAAAGCAGCAACATGGTAAAACCTTACACACCATTACTGAGCAGTGAAGCTGTGAATCCATATAGATAGATATTTATGTATGTTTATATCTGGATTCACAGCTTCACTGCTCAGTACTGATGTGTAAGGTCATCCATGCTGCTGCCTTCTAGTAAATCCCTCAGTACTGGATTCATAGCTACACTGTCAGTACTGCTGTATAATGTTCTCAAAGCTGCTTCTCTCTAGTAGATGTTTGTTAGCTAGTAGTGATGAGCGAGGGTGCTTGGATATCGTGTTATCCGAGTATCATGGGTGTGCTTGAATAATACGTTTTAGTCCCCGCGGCTGCATGTCCCGCATATGTTACACAGCCGCAACACTGTTTGCCTGTTAGACAATCCTTGCATTGTTGTGGCTGTGTAGCAGACATGGGACATGCACCCGCAGGGACTCAAACGTATTATTCAAGCACACCCACGATTCTCGGATAACACCTGAGCATGCTCGGATAACATGATATCGGAGCACATTCGCTCATGACTATTCACTACCCAAAGCTGTATTCACAGCTACACTGCTCAGTCCTGTGTGTAAGGACTTCAGTCCTGTTGCTTTTTAATAAGTGTTTTATCTAAGGCCCAGTACTGGATTTACAGCTACACTGTTCAGTACTGCTGTATAATGTTCTCCATGCTGCTTCTTTCTAGTAATTTTTTTATATCTGCCCAGAACTGGATTCACATCTACACTGCTCACTACAACTATATAATCTCCACTTTCATGCTGCTGCTGTGTATGAGAGACATCATAACAGCTAGTCTACACCCACCAGAGTCTGGAGAGGGGAAAACTGGTTAAAAAAAAGGGAAACAAGTCATATAATGGTCAGTTATTGTATTGGGTTTACAGATTCACTTTTCAGGGAAACCCCTTTGATTTTATGGGAGATCCCTCTCTATGGGTTGGTTGGGGAATATCCCTTTAATGCTGCTGCTCGTTTGCAGGGCTCATTCTCCGAAAGTGCGTTTTGGACGAGGTGGGAGAAGCGTACTGGGAGCCTCCGACGTACATCAAATGTGTCTCCCTTGACTACCGGAATATTCAGCAGATGGTAAGATAACAAATACCGCTTGGCGTCTCCTCCGGTCTTATTATTTATGGTTTTATTCCATTTGTTCCTTTTGACTATTTTTTTTCCTTTTTCCGTGAAACGCGTCGCGCTGCTGGCACTGTAATGATGCGGGCTGGTGGCGTCTCCAGAAACGAGACCTCCGGGGGAAGGGAGCAGGTTAAGTGCTCCTGTGATTTGTATGATTATGTGCCAGCAGGCCGCCAGCGTTCCCTCACCTTTCTATGACGACTTTTGGCGCCTTTCACTTTTTTCTTTTTTTTTTTTCCGCTAAATGAGCCCTAAGCCGGTAAATCTGTGCTTGGGAGAAATGCAGGAATGAATTGCAGAGGCCGAGCACAGTCCAATCCCGTACCCCGATCCTCGGACTGATGAGCATGGGAGTGTGCCGGCGCGTTTTGTGCCGGTCATTAGAGGGCTGCGTGCTGCCGAGGACGCCTTCTCCTCTAGGATCACTGCATTAGGCAGATTTGTCTGTACGACCACCGCTGGGGGAGCTGCAGCGGCGGCCATATTGGATATTTTCCATTTAAAGGGGAATTACCTATTAAAGTTGATTTAAAGGGCAACACCCCTCGCTCACGCGTTTTTGGTTTTAATGTCTGTGATTGATGTGATGCCTTATGTGTCTGTTGGCAGATCAGGGAGCACCTCTCGAAGGCTCAGAGGGGGCAGAAGGGGGAAGGAGTTTCGGGGGTGCTGCAGAATCTGGTCGATGCGACCCAAGATGGAGCCAGTTATAGTGGAGATATCCTATCCATCGTGGACAGTCTGAGGAACATGACCGAGATCTTCAGGCGGCCGTACCACAGCCCCTCATCCAACGACGTCCAGGTGAGAGGGTACACAGAGGTGTATCACATCGGTGCAGCTCAGCAGCGTTAGGCTTAGATACAGCAGACAGTGATCATACGATTAGGTACAGCAGACAGTATCACGCAGGATAGGATTAGATACACGGCTCAGCAGACAGTATCACACAGGATATAATTAGATACACGGCTTAGCAGACAGTATCACACAGGAGAGGATTAGATACACGGCTCAGCAGACAGTATCACACAGGAGAGGATTAGATACACGGCTTAGCAGACAGTATCACACAGGATAGGATTAGATACACAGCTCAGCAGTCAGTATCACACAGGATAGGATTAGATACACATCTCAGCAGACAGTATCACACAGGATAGGATTAGATACACGGCTCAGCAGTCAGTATCACACAGGATAGGATTAGATACACGGCTCAGCACACAGTATCACACAGGATAGGATTAGATACACAGCTCAGCAGACAGTATCACGCAGGATAGGATTAGATACACAGCTCAGCAGACAGTGTCACACAGGATAGGATTAGATACACAGCTCAGCAGACAGTATCACACAGGATAGGATTAGATACACGGCTTAGCAGACAGTATCACACAGGATAGGATTAGATACACATCTCAGCAGACAGTATCACACAGGATAGGATTAGATACACAGCTCAGCAGTCAGTATCACACAGGATAGGATTAGATACACGGCTCAGCAGTCAGTATCACACAGGATAGGATTAGATACACGGCTCAGCAGACAGTATCACACAGGATAGGATTAGATACACGGCTCAGCAGACATTATCACACAGGATAGGATTAGATACACATCTCAGCAGACAGTATCACACAGGATGGGATTAGATACACGGCTCAGCAGACAGTATCACACAGGATAGGATTAGATACACGGCTCAGCAGACAGTATCACAAAGGATAGGATTAGATACACGGCTCAGCAGACAGTATCACACAGGATAGGATTAGATACACGGCTCAGCAGACAGTATCACACAGGATAGGATTAGATACAGCTCAGCAGACAGTATCACACAGGATAGGATTAGATACACGGCTCAGCAGACAGTATCACACAGGATAGGATTAGATACACGGCTCAGCAGACAGTATCACAGGATAGGATTAGGTACACAGCTCAGCAGTCAGTATCACACAGGATAGGATTAGGTACACGGCTCAGCAGTCAGTATCACACAGGAGAGGATTAGATACACAGCTCAGCAGACAGTATCACACAGGATAGGATTAGATTCACATCTCAGCAGACAGTATCACACAGGATAGGATTAGATACACGGCTCAGCAGTCAGTATCACACAGGATAGGATTAGATACATGGATCAGCAGTCAGTATCACACAGGAGAGGATTAGATACACAGCTCAGCAGACAGTATCACAAGGATAGGATTAGATACACGGCTCAGCAGACAGTATCACACAGGATAGGATTAGGTACACAGCTCAGCAGTCAGTATCACACAGGAGAGGATTAGGTACACAGCTCAGCAGTCAGTATCACACAGGAGAGGATTAGATACACGGCTTAGCAGACAGTATCACACAGGATAGGATTAGGTACACAGCTCAGCAGTCAGTATCACACAGGAGAGGATTAGGTACACAGCTCAGCAGTCAGTATCACACAGGAGAGGATTAGATACACGGCTCAGCAGACAGTATCACACAGGAGAGGATTAGATACACGGCTTAGCAGACAGTATCACACAGGATAGGATTAGATACACATCTCAGCAGACAGTATCACACAGGATAGGATTACATACACAGCTCACAGTCAGTATCACACAGGATAGGATTAGATACACAGCTCAGCAGTCAGTATCACACAGGATAGGATTAGATACACGGCTCAGCAGGCAGTATCACACAGGAGAGGATTAGATACACGGCTCAGCAGACAGTATCACACAGGAGAGGATTAGATACACGGCTCAGCAGACAGTATCACACAGGAGAGGATTAGATACACGGCTCAGCAGACAGTATCACACAGGAGAGGATTAGATACACAGCTCAGCAGTCAGTATCACACAGGAGAGGATTAGATACACAACTCAGCAGACAGTATCACACAGGAGAGGATTAGATACACGGCTTAGCAGACAGTATCACACAGGATAGGATTAGATACACGGCTCAGCAGACAGTATCACACAGGAGAGGATTAGATACACAGCTCAGCAGACAGTATCACACAGGAGAGGATTAGATACACAGCTCAGCAGTCAGTATCACACAGGAGAGGATTACATACACGGCTCAGCAGTCAGTATCACACAGGATAGGATTAGATACACAGCTCAGCAGACAGTATCACACAGGAGAGAATTAGATACACAGCTCAGCAGACAGTATCACACAGGATAGGATTAGATACACGGCTCAGCAGACAGTATCACACAGGATAGGATTAGATACACAGCCCAGCAGACAGTATCACACAGGATAGGATTAGATACACGGCTCAGCAGTCAGTATCACACAGGATAGGATTAGATACACGGCTCAGCAGACAGTATCACACAGGAGAGAATTAGATACACAGCTCAGCAGACAGTATCACACAGGAGAGGATTAGATACACAGCTCAGCAGACAGTATCACACAGGAGAGAATTAGATACACAGCTCAGCAGACAGTATCACACAGGATAGGATTAGATACACGGCTCAGCAGACAGTATCACACAGGAGAGGATTAGATACACAGCTCAGCAGACAGTATCACACAGGATAGGATTAGATACACGGCTCAGCAGACAGTATCACACTGGATAGGATTAGATACACAGCTCAGCAGACAGTATCACACAGGATAGGATTAGATACACGGCTCAGCAGACAGTATCACACAGGAGAGAATTAGATACACAGCTCAGCAGACAGTATCACACAGGAGAGGATTAGATACACAGCTCAGCAGACAGTATCACACAGGATAGGATTAGATACACGGCTCAGCAGACAGTATCACACAGGATAGGATTAGATACACAGCCCAGCAGACAGTATCACACAGGATAGGATTAGATACACGGCTCAGCAGTCAGTATCACACAGGATAGGATTAGATACACGGCTCAGCAGACAGTATCACACAGGAGAGAATTAGATACACAGCTCAGCAGACAGTATCACACAGGATAGGATTAGATACACAGCTCAGCAGACAGTATCACACAGGATAGGATTAGATACACGGCTCAGCAGTCAGTATCACACAGGATAGGATTAGATACACGGCTCAGCAGACAGTATCACACAGGATAGGATTAGATACACTGCTCAGCAGACAGTATCACACAGGATAGGATTAGATACACAGCTCAGCAGACAGTATCACACAGGATAGGATTAGATTCACGGCTCAGCAGTCAGTATCACACAGGACAGGATTAGATACACGGCTCAGCAGACAGTATCACACAGGATAGAATTAGATACACAGCTCAGCAGACAGTATCACACAGGAGAGAATTAGATACACAGCTCAGCAGACAGTATCACACAGGATAAGATTAGATACACGGCTCAGCAGTCAGTATCACACAGGAGAGGATTAGATACACGGCTCAGCAGTCAGTATCACACAGGATAGGATTAGATACACAGCTCAGCAGACAGTATCACACGGGAGAGGATTAGATACACGGCTCAGCAGTCAGTATCACACAGGATAGGATTAGATACACAGCTCAGCAGACAGTATCACACGGGAGAGGATTAGATACACGGCTCAGCAGACAGTATCACACAGGATAGGATTAGATACATGGATCAGCAGTCAGTATCACACAGGATGGGATTAGATACACAGCTCAGCAGTCAGTATCACACAGGAGAGGATTAGATACACAGTTCAGCAGTCAGTATCATACAGGATGAGATTAGATACACAGCTCAGCAGTCAGTATCACACAGGAGAGGATTAGGTACACAGCTCAGCAGACAGTATCACACGTGATATGCTTAGATACACAGCTCAGCAGACAGTATCACACAGGAGAGGATTAGGTACACAGCTCAGCAGTCAGCATCACACAGGATAGCCTTAGTTGCAGTAGCGATGCAGCAGATGATGTCACTCATGGCTTAGGCTTAGATGCAGCTTAGATACTGCTAACCACATGTCAGACACATCAGTAGTCAGTGTCATGTACAGAACATCTCATCTTGGATGCGTCTTCACAGTCAGCACATGGAGGATGAGAGTATCCGAGCCGGCAGGAAGCATTGTGGAGGAGATGATGTGCCTGACTGACACGTGTGGACCGCCGAGAATAGCATGAAGACCGGGGGGCTCCACGTGGAGAGCGGGGGTCTGGGTGGTAAATCTGCTGTAGTGTGAGGTGGGACGTCGCTGACCAGCTGTCATGCTGACGGTTTCTTCCGTCTTTTCCCACAGAACTTCGTGCAGATCATCAGCAACTTACTGTCCGACGAGAATCGGGACAAGTGGGACGAGGCGCAGGCGGTGAGTGACGGCCATCCCTCCACGTCCTGACATCGGGCGCTGCAGGGGGCCACAGATTACAGCAGACCCCCCATGGGCAATGCCCTCTGCTGCCCTGACCCCATATAGGAGGAGATGAGCACGCACTATCAGTGAATGGAGGGCTGTGAAAGGGTTAGCACGTCATGGGGGCCACATGTTAACCATCACTGTGGGGCCCCGACTTCATTGCTGCAGATGCTGTACCGTACACAGCCTGTAGACCTGTGTGGCGGTTTTTTAGAAGAAAGCAGCAATGTTTTTCTAATGTGACTTGATACTAGGGAATCGTCACGTGAGCAATTCTCTGATGCTTCCTGTATAATTGCTCCCATGGCAAAGCATCACTACAAACCAAGGGGCTCATGCTGGTCTGTTCCTTCTCTTCCATAAAGGTAAAGCTGCTGCAGAACCTCGCTGCTCAGTGTGGCATAAGAGATATATTCCTGCCACACAATATGATTTCCCCACAGTATATTCCCCACACACAGTGTAGAGATACAGGGGGTCGGTGGTCACCCAGGTCCACTAGTCGAAACCGCATGGACCAGGGATCATCCCACTGAACGCCCGCTCTCCCCTTAATGTGGGCGTAACGCTACTCAGACAACACAGGGTGAGGGTGAAACAGTGTGACAACGCTTTATTGGACCACAAAAGAGGCAGGTAACACATAGAAGAGTCCCGGCACAGTACCCAAGATGGTGCACATTACAGATTCTCACCCTTCCGCTGACCCGCCGGGATAAGAGCAGCTGCGACTTCAGAGCTCTCAGGGTCGACCAACCCCACCTGTGGCACTCACAGTGAGGAGGTAATGACAAGCTTAGGAAGATAACAGTCCATACAGGTACAAGGGCCAAATGACCAGAGGGTTACAACCTGGCTTCTTTGAACATATCCATAAATGCCAGGTGACCAGATGGTCCCAACCTGGTTTCTCTAAACGTATCCATAAGTGCCAAGTGACTGGATGGTCCCATCCTTGTTTCTCCAAACGAATCCTTGGGTTCCAGGTGACAGGATGGTCCCAACCTTGTTTCTCCAAACGAATCCATGGGTTCCAGGTGACCGGATGGTCCCAACCTGGTTTCTCCAAACATATCCATACGTGCCAGGTGACCGGATGTGTTGTGAATTCTGTTGTCGGGCTCCCTCCTGTGGTCATGAATGGTACTTCGGCTGGTTCTGTCCATGGACTTCCTCTGGTGGGTGTTTCTGAGTTTCCTTCCACAGGTGACGAGGTTAATTCGTTAGCTGGCTGCTCTATTTAACTCCACTTAGATCTTTGCTCCATGCCACCTGTCAATGTTCCAGTATTGGTCTAGTTCACTCCTGGATCGTTCTTGTGACTTGTCTTCCCAGCAGAAGCTAAGTTCCTGCTTGTATTTTCTTTGGTTTGCTATTTTTCTGTCCAGCTTGCTATTTTTATTGTTGTCTTGCTTGCTGGAAGCTCTGGGACGCAGAGGGAGCGCCTCCGCACCGTGAGTCGGTGCGGAGGGTCTTTTTGCGCCCTCTGCGTGGTCTTTTTGTAGGTTTTTGTGCTGACCGCAAAGCAACCTTTCCTATCCTCAGTCTGTTCAGTAAGTCGGGCCTCACTTTGCTAAATCTATTTCATCTCTGTGTTTGTATTTTCATCTTTACTCACAGTCATTATATGTGGGGGGCTGCCTTTTCCTTTGGGGAATTTCTCTGAGGCAAGGTAGGCTTTATTTTTCTATCTTCAGGGCTAGCTAGTTCCTTAGGCTGTGCCGAGTTGCATAGGGAGCGTTAGGAGCAATCCACGGCTATTTCTAGTGTGCGTGATAGGATTAGGGATTGCGGTCGGCAGAGTTCCCACGTCCCAGAGCTCGTCCTTTATTATCAGTAACTATCAGGTCATTCCGTGTGCTCTTAACCACCAGGTCCATTATTGTCCTGACCACCAGGTCATAACACGGATGGTCCTAACATGATTTCTCCAAATGAATCCATGGGTTCCAGGTGACCGGATGGTCCCAACCTGGTTTCTCCAAACTAATCCATGGGTTCCAGGTGACTGGATGGTCCCAACTTGGTTTCTCCATACATATCCATTGGTGCCAGGTGATCGGATGGTCCCAAGCTGATTTCTCCAAACGAATCCATGAGTTCCAGGTGACCGGATGGTCCCAACCTGGGTTTCACAAACATATCCATGGTTCAGCAATTGTCCAGATCTGTGTTCTTCGAATCGGTGTCGGGGTCCCCTAAGTTGGGATCCTGTAGAATTATAAATATGTGACTCTAATGATGGAGCCATGATTTATTGCCTGCTGTCCTGTCTCTGGTCCTTTGGATGTTTGGATGTCTTGGCTGAATCTCTGTCTTTCACCCCCTCAGAGAGGCATATCACCTCTTTTTATGTTTATCAAGTGTCCTTCAGTCAAGCATCACAAACAAGGGGAAGAATGGTGACTACCAACTCACACTGTTTGATTATGTAATCTATTTGCATAGATTTGCCTCCTCTGTTTGGAATACCAACAAACTGTGATCTAGACAATGCGTGATTAGCATATCAGTAAACATCACTAGACATCAAGGATAAGAGCACAATGTTACATCAATTGTCAACTTACAAATCAATATTTCAGGCTTACAAAATCAAAAGTCTGTTTTCTTAACCAACCAAAAAGAAACACATATATTCAAAAGTCAACATATAGATATTCTTTCTGATTTGCTAAAAATAGTTGTCAGGTTAATTAAGATACATTCTGTGTCTCCACACCCAGTATGATTGTCCTCACAGTACACTCCCCCACACACTATATGATTACCCTACACACTGTATGAAGACCCCATAGTACATTCCCCTATACACAGTACAATGTCCCCACAGAACATTCTCCCAGGCACAGTATGATGTCCCCACAGTACATTCCCCCATACACAGTATGATATCCCGACAGTACATTCCCCCACACACAGTATGATGTCCTCACAGTACATTCCACCACACACAGTATGATGTCCCCACAGTATATTCCCCCACACACAGTATGATGTCCCCACAGTACATTCCTCACACACAGTATGATGTCCGCACAGTACATTCCTCACACACAGTATGATGTCCCCACAATACATTTCCCCCACACACAGTATGATGGCCTCACAGCACATTCCCCACACACAGTATGATGTCCCCACAGTACATTCCCTAACACACAGTATGATGTCCCCACAGTACATTCCCCCACACACAGTATGATGTCCCCACAGTACATTCCCCCACACACAGTATGATGTCCCCACAGTATATTCTCCCACACACAGTATGATGTCCCCACAGTACATTCCCCCACACACAGTATGATGTCCCCACAGTACATTCCCCCCACACAGTATGATGCCCCCACAGTACATTCCCCCACACACAGTATGATGTTCCCACAGTATATTCTCCCACACACAGTATGATGCCCCCACAGTACATTCCCCCACACACAGTATGATGTCCCCACAGTACATTCCCCCCACACAGTATGATGTCCCCACAGTACATTCCCCCCACACAGTATGATGTCCCCACAGTACATTCCCCCACACACAGTATGATGTCCCCACAGCACATTCCCCACACACAGTATGATGCCCCCACAGTACATTCCCCCACACACAGTATGATGTCCCCACAATACATTCCCCCACACACAGTATGATGTCCCCACAGTACATTCCCCCACACACAGTATGATGTCCCCACAGTATATTCTCCCACACACAGTATGATGTCCCCACAGTATATTCTCCCACACACAGTATGATGTCCCCACAGTACATTCCCCCCACACAGTATGATGCCCCGACAGTACATTCCCCCACACACAGTATGATGTCCCCACAATACATTCCCCCACACACAGTATGATGTCCCCACAGTACATTCCCCCACACACAGTATGATGTCCCCACAGCACATTCCCCACACACAGTATGATGTCCCCACAGTACATTCCCCCACACACAGTATGATGTCCCCACAATACATTCCCCCACACACAGTATGATGTCCCCACAGTACATTCCCCCACACACAGTATGATGTCCCCACAGTACATTCCTCACACACAGTATGATGTCCGCACAGTACATTCCTCACACACAGTATGATGTCCCCACAATACATTTCCCCCACACACAGTATGATGGCCTCACAGCACATTCCCCACACACAGTATGATGTCCCCACAGTACATTCCCTCACACACAGTATGATGTCCCCACAGTACATTCCCACACACACAGTATGATGTCCCCACAGTACATTCCCCCACACACAGTATGATGTCCCCACAGTATATTCTCCCACACACAGTATGATGTCCCCACAGTACATTCCCCCACACACAGTATGATGTCCCCACAGTACATTCCCCCCACACAGTATGATGCCCCCACAGTACATTCCCCCACACACAGTATGATGTCCCCACAGTATATTCTCCCACACACAGTATGATGCCCCCACAGTACATTCCCCCACACACAGTATGATGTCCCCACAGTACATTCCCCCCACACAGTATGATGCCCCCACAGTACATTCCCCCCACACAGTATGATGTCCCCACAGTACATTCCCCCACACACAGTATGATGTCCCCACAGCACATTCCCCACACACAGTATGATGCCCCCACAGTACATTCCCCCACACACAGTATGATGTCCCCACAATACATTCCCCCACACACAGTATGATGTCCCCACAGTACATTCCCCCACACACAGTATGATGTCCCCACAGTATATTCTCCCACACACAGTATGATGTCCCCACAGTACATTCCTCACACACAGTATGATGTCCCCACAGTACATTCCCCCCACACAGTATGATGCCCCGACAGTACATTCCCCCACACACAGTATGATGTCCCCACAATACATTCCCCCACACACAGTATGATGTCCCCACAGTACATTCCCCCACACACAGTATGATGTCCCCACAGCACATTCCCCACACACAGTATGATGCCCCCACAGTACATTCCCCCACACACAGTATGATGTCCCCACAATACATTCCCCCACACACAGTATGATGTCCCCACAGTACATTCCCCCACACACAGTATGATGTCCCCACAGTACATTCCTCACACACAGTATGATGTCCCCACAATACATTCCCCCACACACAGTATGATGTCCCCACAGTACATTCCTCCACACACAGTATGATGTCCCCACAGTACATTCCCCCACACAGAGTATGATGTCCCCACAGTACATTCCCCCCCACACAGTATGATGTCCTCACAGTACATTCCCCCACACACAGTATGATGTCCCTACAGTACATTCCCCCACACACAATATGATGTCCCCACAATACATTCCCCCACACACAGTATGATGTCCCCACAGTACATTCCTCCACACACAGTATGATGTCCCCACAGTACATTCCCCCACAAAGAGTATGATGTCCACATAGTACATTCCCCCACACAGAGTATGATGTCCCGACAGTACATTCCCCCACACACAGTATGATGCCCCCACAGTACATTCCCCCACACACTGTATGATGTCCCTACAGTACATTCCCCCACACACAATATGATGTCCCCACAGTATATTCCCCCACACCCAGTATGATGTCCCCACAGTATATTCCCCCACACACAGTATGATGTCCTCACAGTACATTCCCCCACACACAGTATGATGTCCTCACAGTACATTCCCCCACACACAGTATGATGTCCCCATAGTACATTCCCCCACACACAGTATGATGTCCTCACAGTACATTCCCCCACACACAGTATGATGTCTCCACAGTACATTCCCCCCCACACAGTATGATGTCCCTACAGTACATTCCCCACACACAGTATGATGTCCCCACAGTATATTCCCCCACACTAAGTATGATGTCCCCACAGTACATTTCCCCACACACAGTATGATGTCCCCACAGTACATTCCCCCACACACAGTATGATGTCCCCACAGTACATTTCCCCACACACAGTATGATGCCCCCACAGTACATTCCCCCACACTAAGTATGATGTCCCCACAGTACATTTCCCCACACACAGTATGATGTCCCCACAGTACATTCCCCACACACAGTATGATGTCCCCACAGTATATTCCCCCACACTACGTATGATGTCCCCACAGTACATTTCCCCACACACAGTATGATGTCCTCACAGTACATTCCCCCACATACAGTATGATGTCCTCACAGTACACTCCCCCACACACTATATGATATCCCCATAGTACATTACCCTACACACTGTATGAAGACCCCATAGTACATTCCCCTATACACAGTACGATGTCCCCACAGAACATTCTCCCAGGCACAGTATGATATCTCGACAGTACATTCCCCCACACACAGTATGATGTCCTCGCAGTACATTCCACCACACACAGTATGATGTCTTTACAGTACATTCCCCCACACACAGGATGATGTCCCCACAGTACATTCCCCCATACACAGTATGATATCTCGACAGTACATTCCCCCACACACAGTATGATGTCTTTACAGTACATTCCCCCACACACAGGATGATGTCCCCACAGTACATTCCCCCATACACAGTATGATATCTCGACAGTACATTCCCCCACACACAGTATGATGTCCTCGCAGTACATTCCACCACACACAGTATGATGTCTTTACAGTACATTCCCCCACACACAGTATGATGTCCCCACAGCACATTCCCCACACACAGTATGATGTCCCCACAGTACATTCCCCCACACACAGTATGATGTCCCCACAATACATTCCCCCACACACAGTATGATGTCCCCACAGTACATTCCCCCACACACAGTATGATGTCCCCACAGTACATTCCTCACACACAGTATGATGTCCGCACAGTACATTCCTCACACACAGTATGATGTCCCCACAATACATTTCCCCCACACACAGTATGATGGCCTCACAGCACATTCCCCACACACAGTATGATGTCCCCACAGTACATTCCCTCACACACAGTATGATGTCCCCACAGTACATTCCCACACACACAGTATGATGTCCCCACAGTACATTCCCCCACACACAGTATGATGTCCCCACAGTATATTCTCCCACACACAGTATGATGTCCCCACAGTACATTCCCCCACACACAGTATGATGTCCCCACAGTACATTCCCCCCACACAGTATGATGCCCCCACAGTACATTCCCCCACACACAGTATGATGTCCCCACAGTATATTCTCCCACACACAGTATGATGCCCCCACAGTACATTCCCCCACACACAGTATGATGTCCCCACAGTACATTCCCCCCACACAGTATGATGCCCCCACAGTACATTCCCCCCACACAGTATGATGTCCCCACAGTACATTCCCCCACACACAGTATGATGTCCCCACAGCACATTCCCCACACACAGTATGATGCCCCCACAGTACATTCCCCCACACACAGTATGATGTCCCCACAATACATTCCCCCACACACAGTATGATGTCCCCACAGTACATTCCCCCACACACAGTATGATGTCCCCACAGTATATTCTCCCACACACAGTATGATGTCCCCACAGTACATTCCTCACACACAGTATGATGTCCCCACAGTACATTCCCCCCACACAGTATGATGCCCCGACAGTACATTCCCCCACACACAGTATGATGTCCCCACAATACATTCCCCCACACACAGTATGATGTCCCCACAGTACATTCCCCCACACACAGTATGATGTCCCCACAGCACATTCCCCACACACAGTATGATGCCCCCACAGTACATTCCCCCACACACAGTATGATGTCCCCACAATACATTCCCCCACACACAGTATGATGTCCCCACAGTACATTCCCCCACACACAGTATGATGTCCCCACAGTACATTCCTCACACACAGTATGATGTCCCCACAATACATTCCCCCACACACAGTATGATGTCCCCACAGTACATTCCTCCACACACAGTATGATGTCCCCACAGTACATTCCCCCACACAGAGTATGATGTCCCCACAGTACATTCCCCCCCACACAGTATGATGTCCTCACAGTACATTCCCCCACACACAGTATGATGTCCCTACAGTACATTCCCCCACACACAATATGATGTCCCCACAATACATTCCCCCACACACAGTATGATGTCCCCACAGTACATTCCTCCACACACAGTATGATGTCCCCACAGTACATTCCCCCACAAAGAGTATGATGTCCACATAGTACATTCCCCCACACAGAGTATGATGTCCCGACAGTACATTCCCCCACACACAGTATGATGCCCCCACAGTACATTCCCCCACACACTGTATGATGTCCCTACAGTACATTCCCCCACACACAATATGATGTCCCCACAGTATATTCCCCCACACCCAGTATGATGTCCCCACAGTATATTCCCCCACACACAGTATGGTGTCCTCACAGTACATTCCCCCACACACAGTATGATGTCCTCACAGTACATTCCCCCACACACAGTATGATGTCCCCATAGTACATTCCCCCACACACAGTATGATGTCCTCACAGTACATTCCCCCACACACAGTATGATGTCTCCACAGTACATTCCCCCCCACACAGTATGATGTCCCTACAGTACATTCCCCACACACAGTATGATGTCCCCACAGTATATTCCCCCACACTAAGTATGATGTCCCCACAGTACATTTCCCCACACACAGTATGATGTCCCCACAGTACATTCCCCCACACACAGTATGATGTCCCCACAGTACATTTCCCCACACACAGTATGATGCCCCCACAGTACATTCCCCCACACTAAGTATGATGTCCCCACAGTACATTTCCCCACACACAGTATGATGTCCCCACAGTACATTCCCCACACACAGTATGATGTCCCCACAGTATATTCCCCCACACTACGTATGATGTCCCCACAGTACATTTCCCCACACACAGTATGATGTCCTCACAGTACATTCCCCCACATACAGTATGATGTCCTCACAGTACACTCCCCCACACACTATATGATATCCCCATAGTACATTACCCTACACACTGTATGAAGACCCCATAGTACATTCCCCTATACACAGTACGATGTCCCCACAGAACATTCTCCCAGGCACAGTATGATATCTCGACAGTACATTCCCCCACACACAGTATGATGTCCTCGCAGTACATTCCACCACACACAGTATGATGTCTTTACAGTACATTCCCCCACACACAGGATGATGTCCCCACAGTACATTCCCCCATACACAGTATGATATCTCGACAGTACATTCCCCCACACACAGTATGATGTCCTCGCAGTACATTCCACGACACACAGTATGATGTCTCCACAGTATATTCCCCCACACACAGTATGATGTCCCCACAGTACATTCCCCACACACAGTATGATGTCCCCACAGTATATTCCCCCACACTGAATATGATGTCCGCACAGTACATTCCCCCACACTAAGTATGATGTCCCCACAGTACATTCCCCACACACAGTATGATGTCCCCACATTACATTCCCCACACACAGTATGATGTCCCCACAGTACATTCCCCACACACAGTATGATGTCCCCACAGTACATTCCCCACACAAAGTATGATGTCTCCACAGTACATTCCCCCACACTAAGTATGATGTCCCCACAGTACATTTCCCCACACACAGTATGATGTCCCCACAGTACATTCCCCACACACAGTATGATGTCCCCACAGTATATTCCCCCACACTACGTATGATGTCCCCACAGTACATTTCCCCACACACAGTATGATGTCCTCACAGTACATTCCCCCACATACAGTATGATGTCCTCACAGTACACTCCCCCACACACTATATGATATCCCCATAGTACATTACCCTACACACTGTATGAAGACCCCATAGTACATTCCCCTATACACAGTACGATGTCCCCACAGAACATTCTCCCAGGCACAGTATGATATCTCGACAGTACATTCCCCCACACACAGTATGATGTCCTCGCAGTACATTCCACCACACACAGTATGATGTCTTTACAGTACATTCCCCCACACACAGGATGATGTCCCCACAGTACATTCCCCCATACACAGTATGATATCTCGACAGTACATTCCCCCACACACAGTATGATGTCCTCGCAGTACATTCCACGACACACAGTATGATGTCTCCACAGTATATTCCCCCACACACAGTATGATGTCCCCACAGTACATTCCCCACACACAGTATGATGTCCCCACAGTATATTCCCCCACACTGAATATGATGTCCGCACAGTACATTCCCCCACACTAAGTATGATGTCCCCACAGTACATTCCCCACACACAGTATGATGTCCCCACAGTACATTCCCCACACACAGTATGATGTCCCCACAGTACATTCCCCACACAAAGTATGATGTCTCCACAGTACATTCCCCACACACAGTATGATGCCCCCCACAGTACGTTCCCCCACACACAGTATGATGTCCCCACAGTACATTCCCCACACAAAGTATGATGTCTCCACAGTACATTCCCCACACAAAGTATGATCTCTCCACAGTACATTCCCCACACAAAGTATGATGTCTCCACAGTACATTCCCCACACACAGTATGATGTCCCCACAGTATATTCCCCCACACACAGTACATACCTTCCTCACTGTATAATGTCCCCACAGTTCATTCCTCCACACACAGTATAATATCCCCACAGTATATTACCCCACACACAGTACATACCTTCCTCACTGTATAATGACCCCACAGTACATTCCCCCACACACAGTATAATGTCCCCACAGTTCATTCCTCCACACACAGTATAATGTCACCACAGTACATTCCCCCACAAACAGTATGATGTCCCCACAGTTTATTACCCCACACACAGTACATCCCTTCCTCACTGTATAATGACCCCACAGTACATTCCCCCACAAACAGTATAATGACCCCACAGTACATTCCCTCACGCACAGTATGATGTCCCCACAGTACATTCCCCCACACACAGTATGATGCCCCCACAGTACATTCCCTCACACACAGTATGATGCCCCCACAGTACATTCTCCCACACACAGTATGCTGATCCCAAAGTACATTCCTCCCAAACACTGTATGATGACCCCATCATCAAATAATTAACTTGCGCACATGCTTTTACTGGTACATTAGTTATGATGGCTGCTGCCTCCTGCAGTACATATGCCATATAGAGGTCAGTATGTGATATTGATAGTGCTAGATATAGAGCAGACACTGTCATATATTGGTTAGTATGCAATTTACCGTAGGTAATATTACATACAGAGCAGATACTGCCATATAGAGGTCATTTTCTGATATAGGTAATATTACATATACATCAGATACTACCATATAGAGGTCAGTGTTTGATATAGATATTATTATATATACAGTGGGGCAAAAAAGTATTTAGTCAGTCAGCAATAGTGCAAGTTCCACCACTTAAAAAGATGAGAGGCGTCTGTAATTTACATCATAGGTAGACCTCAACTATGGGAGACAAACTGAGAAAAAAAAATCCAGAATATCACATTGTCTGTTTTTTTAACAATTTATTTGCATATTATGGTGGAAAATAAGTATTTGGTCAGAAACAAAATTTCATCTCAATACTTTGTAATATATCCTTTGTTGGCAATGACAGAGGTCAAACGTTTTCTGTAAGTCTTCACAAGGTTGCCACACACTGTTGTTGGTATGTTGGCCCATTCCTCCATGCAGATCTCCTCTAGAGCAGTGATGTTTTTGGCTTTTCGCTTGGCAACACGGACTTTCAACTCCCTCCAAAGGTTTTCTATAGGGTTGAGATCTGGAGACTGGCTAGGCCACTCCAGGACCTTGAAATGCTTCTTACGAAGCCACTCCTTCGTTGCCCTGGCGGTGTGCTTTCGATCATTGTCATGTTGAAAGACCCAGCCACGTTTCATCTTCAATGCCCTTGCTGATGGAAGGAGGTTTGCACTCAAAATCTCACGATACATGGCCCCATTCATTCTTTCATGTACCCGAATCAGTCGTCCTGGCCCCTTTGCAGAGAAACAGCCCCAAAGCATGATGTTTCCACCACCATGCTTTACAGTAGGTATGGTGTTTGATGGATGCAACTCAGTATTCTTTTTCCTCCAAACACGACAAGTTGTGTTTCTACCAAACAGTTCCAGTTTGGTTTCATCAGACCATAGGACATTCTCCCAAAACTCCTCTGGATCATCCAAATGCTCTCTAGCAAGCTTCAGACGGGCCCGGACATGTACTGGCTTAAGCAGTGGGACACGTCTGGCACTGCAGGATCTGAGTCCATGGTGGCGTAGTGTGTTACTTATGGTAGGCCTTGTTACATTGGTCCCAGCTCTCTGCAGTTCATTCACTAGGTCCCCCCGCGTGGTTCTGGGATTTTTGCTCACCGTTCTTGTGATCATTCTGACCCCACGGGGTGGGATTTTGCGTGGAGCCCCAGATTGAAGGAGATTATCAGTGGTCTTGTATGTCTTCCATTTTCTAATTATTGCTCCCACTGTTGATTTCTTCACTCCAAGCTGGTTGGCTATTGCAGATTCAGTCTTCCCAGCCTGGTGCAGGGCTACAATTTTGTTTCTGGGGTCCTTTGACAGCTCTTTGGTCTTCACCATAGTGGAGTTTGGAGTCAGACTGTTTGAGGGTGTGCACAGGTGTCTTTTTATACTGATAACAAGTTTAAACAGGTGCCATTACTACAGGTAATGAGTGGAGGAAAGAGGAGACTCTTAAAGAAGAAGTTACAAGTCTGTGAGAGCCAGAAATCTTGATTGTTTGTTTCTGACCAAATACTTATTTTCCACCATAATATGCAAAAAAAATGATAAAAAAAACAGACAATGTGATTTTCTGGATTTTTTTTTCTCAGTTTGTCTCCAATAGTTGAGGTCTACCTATGATGTAAATTACAGACGCCTCTCATCTTTTTAAGTGGTGGAACTTGCACTATTGCTGACTGACTAAATACTTTTTTGCCCCACTGTATACAGCAGATACTGCCATGTAGAGGTCAGTGTGTGATATAGGTAATATTACATGTAGAGCAGATACTGCCATATAGAGGTCAGTGTGTGATATTGGTAATATTACATATAGAGCAGGTGACATCTACTACATTACCTGTACTCAGAGAGTTATCACTGTGTTATCTATGGTGTTACATAGGACTGCAGGTGACATCCAATACATTATCTGTACTCAGAGAGTTATCACTGTGTTATCGGTGGTGTTACATAGGACTGCAGGTGACATCTACTACATTACCTGTACTCAGAGAGTTATCACTGTGTTATCTATGGTGTTACATAGGACTGCAGGTGACATCTACTACATTATCTGTACTCAGAGCGTTATCACTGTGTTATCTGTGGTGTTACATAGGACTGCAGGTGACATCTACTATATAAAGCTGAATGTGTGTGTGTGTGTGTGTGTGTGTGTGTGTGTGTGTGTGTGTGTGTGTGTGTGTATGTCCGGGATTGGCATCTGCACCGTCGCAGCTACAGCCACAAAAAAACATGCGGAAAAATTGCCACATGCACAAAAGTTGCCTCACACAAAACTTGCACATACTCAAAAGGCACCAGACATAAAACTCACCACGCGCAAAACTCGCCATGCGCAAAACTTGCTGCACACAACTTGCTACACTAACCTGTCACATGCAACTCGACACACAAATAGTTGCTACACGCATGTTGCCACACAAAACTCATCTCACAAAAGTCGCTACATGCATGTCGCCACACACAAGTCAACACACACAACTTGACAAGCGAAACTCGCCCTAAAACACACACAAGTCTGGTATTATCCTTCAAAAATAAAAATTTGATTAATAAGCAGACAAACTACAAGAGCAACAATTGCACCATATAGGAAATACGGCAGCTGTCAGTCACATGACCTGTCTATTATGTGTATGTGTGAGCTAATATATACTGCCAGGGGGAGGGCTTCCTGTTGGCTGGGGATTTATCAGGCTGCCAATTTATCTTACAAATACTGAGGTAAAAATACTGAGCAAATAACGTGTTAACGAGGTCTAATACAGGAGATCACACAGGTATATACTATATACAGGGGAGATGACACACAGATATATACTATATACAGGAGAGATGACACACAGGTATATACTATATAGAGGAGGAGATGACATATAGGTACATATATATACAGGAGGAGATGACATACAGGTATATACTATATACAGGAGGAGATGACATACAGGTATATGCTATATATAGAAGATGACATGCAGGTATATACTATATACAGGGGAGATGACACACAGGTATATACTATATACAGGGGAGATGACACACAGGTATATACTATATAAAGGAGGAGATGACATACAGGTACATACTATATACAGGAGGAGATGACATACAGGTATATACTAAATACAGGAGGAGATGACATACAGGTATCTATATATATAATTGTCTAAGGGTTTTTCCGTCTGTCTGTCTTTCTGTCTGTCTGTCTGTCTGTCTGTCCTGGAAATCCCGCGTCTCTGATTGGTCGAGGCTGCCAGGCCTCGACCAATCAGCAACGGGCACAGCGACGATGATGTCATAAAGGACATAGAAATCCCACGTTTCTGATTCAGCGACGGGCACAGTATCGACGTAGATGTCATAATGGTTGCCATGGCGACGATGATGTCATAAAGGTTGCCTCGACCAACCAGCGACGGGCACAGTCTGCCGCGAATTCTGGAATCATCATTCTCCATGTACTATGGGGACATGCATATTCTAGAATACCCGATGCGTTAGAATCGGGCCACAATCTAGTATACTATATACAGGAGGAGATGACATACAGGTATATACTATATATAGAAGGAGATGACATACAGGTATATACTATATATAGGAGGAGATGACATACAGGTATATACTATATATAGGGGAGATGACATACAGGTATATACTATATATAGGAGGAGATGACATACAGGTATATACTATATACAGGGGAGATGACACACAGCAGGTATATACTATATACAGGGGAGATGACATACAGGTATATACTATATACAGGAGATGACATACAGGTGTATATTATATATAAGGGAGATGACAAACATGTATATACTGAGGTGAAAATGAGAGGTGTGAGGTGAAAATGAAAAGGTGTGAGTGCAAAATGAGAGGAGTGAGGGAAAATAGTGGAGTGATCGGAAAATGACAGATGTGAGGTCGAAATGACAAGTGTTAGGCGGGAATGAGAGGAGTGAGGGAGAAAATGAGAGGTGTGAGGGGGAAAATTAAAGATGTGATTGGGAAAATGAGAGGCGTGATGGGAAAATAAGAGAAGTGAGGTGCTATAACTAACCACAGATATTTACTATGCCCAGGCAACGCCGGGCTCTTCAGCTAGTCTACTATATTATCTGTACTCAGAGAGTTATCACTGTTATCTGTGGTGTTACATAGGACTGCAGGTGACATCTACTACACTATCTGTACTCGGAGAGTTATCACTGTGTTATCTGTGGTGTTACATAGGACTGCAGGTGACATCTACTACATTATCTGTACTCAGAGAGCTATCAATGTGTTATCTGTGGTGTTACATGGGACTGCGGGTGACATCTACTACATTATCTGTACTCAGAGAGTTATCACTGTGTTATCTGTGGTGTTACATAGGACTGCAGGTGACACCTACTACACTATCTGTACTCAGAGTTATCACTATTATCTGTGGTGTTACATAGGACTGCAGGTGACATCTACTACATTATCTGTACTCAGAGAGATATCACTGTTATCTGTGGTGTTACATAGGACTGCAGGTGACATCTACTACATTATCTGTACTCAGAGAGCTATCACTGTATTATCTGTGGTGTTACATAGGACTGCAGGTGACATCTACTACATTATCTGTACTCAGAGAGCTATCACTGTATTATCTGTGGTGTTACATAGGACTGCAGGTGACATCTACTACATTATCTGTACTCAGAGAGTTATCACTGTGTTATCTGTGGTGTTACATAGGACTGCAGGTGACATCTACTACATTATCTGTACTCAGAGAGTTATCACTGTGTTATCTGTGGTGTTACATAGGACTGCAGGTGACATCTACTACATTATCTGTACTCAGAGAGTTATCACTGTGTTATCTGTGGTGTTACATAGGACTGCAGGTCACATCTACTACATTATCTGTACTCAGAGAGTTATCACTGTGTTATCGGTGGTGTTACATAGGACTGCAGGTGACATCTACTACATTATCTGTACTCAGAGAGCTATCACTGTATTATCTGTGGTGTTACATAGGACTGCAGGTGACATCTACAACATTATCTGTACTCAGAGAGTTATCACTGTGTTATCTGTGGTGTTACATAGGACTGCAGGTGACATCTACTACACTATCTGTACTCGGAGAGTTATCACTGTGTTATCTGTGGTGTTACATAGGACTGCAGGTGACATCTACTATATTATCTGTACTCAGAGAGTTATCACTGTGTTATCTGTGGTGTTACATAGGACTGCAGGTGACATCTACTACACTATCTGTACTCGGAGAGTTAGCACTGTGTTATCTGTGGTGTTACATAGGACTGCAGGTGACATCTACTACATTATCTGTACTCAGAGAGCTATCACTGTGTTATCTGTGGTGTTACATGGGACTGCGGGTGACATCTACTACATTATCTGTACTCAGAGAGTTATCACTGTGTTATCTGTGGTGTTACATAGGACTGCAGGTGACACCTACTACACTATCTGTACTCAGAGTTATCACTGTTATCTGTGGTGTTACATGGGACTGCGGGTGACATCTACTACATTATCTGTACTCAGAGAGCTATCACTGTGTTATCTGTGGTGTTACATAGGACTGCAGGTGACATCTACTACATTATCTGTACTCAGAGAGATATCACTGTGTTATCGGTGGTGTTACATAGGACTGCAGGTGACATCTACTACATTATCTGTACTCAGAGAGTTATCACTGTGTTATCTGTGGTGTTACATAGGACTGCAGGTGACATCTACTACATTATCTGTACTCAGAGAGTTATCACTGTGTTATCGGTGGTGTTACATAGGACTGCAGGTGACATCTACTACATTATCTGTACTCAGAGAGCTATCACTGTATTATCTGTGGTGTTACATAGGACTGCAGGTGACATCTACAATATTATCTGTACTCAGAGAGTTATCACTGTGTTATCTGTGGTGTTACATAGGACTGCAGGTGACATCTACTACATTATCTGTACTCAGAGAGTGATCACTGTGTTATCTGTGGTGTTACATAGGACTGCCGGTGACATGTACTACACTATCTGTACTCAGAGCGTTATCACTGTGGTGTTACATAGGACTGCAGGTGACATCTACTACACTATCTGTACTCAGAGCGTTATCACTGTGGTATCTGTGGTGTTACATGGGACTGCAGGTGACATCTACTACATTATCTGTACTCAGAGAGTTATCACTGTTATCTGTGGTGTTACATAGGACTGCAGGTGACATCTACTACATTATCTGTACTCAGAGCATTATCACTGTGTTATCTGTGGTGTTACATAGGACTTCAGGTGACATCTACTACATTGTCTGTACTCAGAGAGTTATCACTGTGTTATCTGTGGTGTTACATAGGACTGCAGGTGACATCTACTACATCATCTGTACTCAGAGAGCTATCACTGTGTTATCTGTGGTGTTACATAGGACTGCAGGTGACATCTACTACACTATCTGTACTCAGAGCGTTATCACTGTGGTGTTACATAGGACTGCAGGTGACATCTACTACACTATCTGTACTCAGAGAGTTATCACTGTGTTATCTGTGGTGTTACATAGGACTGCAGGTGACATCTACTACATCATCTGTACTCAGAGCGTTATCACTGTGGTGTTACATAGGACTGCAGGTGACATCTACTACACTATCTGTACTCAGAGAGTTATCACTGTGTGATCTGTGGTGTTACATAGGACTGCAGGTGACATCTACTACATTATCTGTACTCAGAGCGTTATCACTGTGTTATCTGTGGTGTTACATAGGACTGCAGGTGACATCTACTACACTATCTGTACTCAGAGCGTTATCACTGTGGTGTTACATAGGACTGCAGGTGACATCTACTACACTATCTGTACTCAGAGAGTTATCACTGTTTTCTGTGGTGTTACATAGGACTGCAGGTGACATCTACTACATTATCTGTACTCGGAGAGATATCACTGTGTTATCTGTGGTGTTACATAGGACTGCAGGTGACATCTACTACATTATCTGTACTCAGAGAGTGATCACTGTTATCTGTGGTGTTACATGGGACTGCAGGTGACATCTACTACATTATCTGTACTCAGAGAGTTATCACTGTGGTATCTGTGGTGTTACATAGGACTGCAGGTGACATCTACTACATTAGCTGTACTCAGAGAGGTATCACTGTGTTATCTGTGGTGTTACATAGGACTGCAGGTGACATCTACTACACTATCTGTACTCAGAGCGTTATCACTGTGGTGTTACATAGGACTGCAGGTGACATCTACTACACTATCTGTACTCAGAGCGTTATCACTGTGGTGTTACATAGGACTGCCCTCGCAGAGCTCTGCTCCCCACGTGTTGGTGATCCCCTCGCTTTCTTCTCTGCAGATGGGGCTGACCATGAGGGATCTCTTCCGGTTAGTAGAAGACTTTATAGATGTGATTGGATTTCGGATGAAGGATTTTAAGGATTCGTACCAAGTGACGGACAACCTGGGTGAGTGTCTGCCGCTGTGCTGAGCCCTGTGTGTCGTCCCCTCGGCCTCCACTAGGCTGCGCTGGTCGCTCATCAGCTGCTGTTAATGTATGCAGAGCATTGTGCTGCGCAGAGCATTGTGCTGCGCAGCGCGGCTCTGCAGATCTCCAGTATTCTGCATTCAGGGATCCGCTGCTCACGGCCGAATCTGTCAGTGAAATAAATATTTGCTCCTTTCATTCTTGCGCCTTTTTCTGTCTGATTTATGGCATTTTCAGCCGCTGTTTTATACTCTGCTTTTACTTGGAGTATTTTTTTAAGGACATTTTTTCCTTTTTTTCTTGTTTTGTTTTTTTTATCAGTTGACGTTTGATGCTGCGGCTTTTGATTTTCACATGTTTTCAGCTGATTCATTAATTGCCACTTTTTAGCTTATATGTTCTTCTGTTTCACCTATGTGAGTGATTTTTTTTTTAAGTTATTTTTTTTTTGTCTGCAAAAGGTGTTAAATGGTAAAGATCACAATAACGAGTATTTCTTATTTTGTACAAAATTCTTGAACCTTAAAATGTCCTGATCAGGGTGACGAACAGGCAACATGCAGAGCTTTACTACATACCGTCAGACAGTGCTGAAATAATACCGACATATAGTGACCATTCCGGAACACTGTGCATAAAGCAGTGTAATAGCGGTGCTATACGATGCCACCTGCTCCATAATTACCCGTTTACAAGATTTATCATGCAAAGTCTGCAAACAAAAAAAAAGTTTCCACCACAAAGTATAAAGCACAAGATGATTTATGGACAATTATAAAAAAAAAAGGAAAAAATACATAGAGCAAAATGTTGTTAAATAAATGTTCAAAACCCATAGAAACACGCAGTTCTCTGATCCTTATTGTATCGATAGAATATTCCTGTGCTCTAATGAGATTGTGGTTTTTTCCCCCCCAAGTCTTAAGTATCTACAAGCGTCCAGCAAACAGTCCGACAGATATCAGCTTCCCGATGAAAGGCTGGAGAGGAATGGTGGAATGGGCGCGAAACTCGGAGGATAAAGTCTCCATATCTAAGAGCCTCCTGACATCAGAAGACTCTGGTAAGTGACCATATACTGCCCCTATGTACAAGAATATAACTACTATAATACTGCTCCTATGTACAAGAATATAACTACTATAATACTGCCCCTATGTACAAGAATATAACTACTATAATACTGCCTATATGTACAAGAATATAACTACTATAATACTGCCTATATGTACAAGACTATAACTACTATAATACTGCCTATATGTACAAGAATATACCTACTATAATACTGCTCCTATGTACAAGAATATAACTACTATAATACTGCCCCTATGTACAAGAATATAACTACTATAATACTGCTCCTATGTACAAGAATATAACTACTATAATACTGCTCCCTATGTACAAGAATATAACTACTATAATACTGCCCCTATGTACAAGAATATAACTACTATAATACTGCCTATATGTACAAGAATATAACTACTATAATACTGCCTATATGTACAAGAATATACCTACTATAATACTGCCTATATGTACAAGAATATACCTACTATAATACTGCCTATATGTACAAGAATATACCTACTATAATACTGCTCCTATGTACAAGAATATAACTACTATAATACTGCTCCTATGTACAAGAATATAACTACTATAATACTGCTCCTATGTACAAGAATATAACTACTATAATACTGCCCCTATGTACAAGAATATAACTACTATAATACTGCTCCTATGTACAAGAATATAACTACTATAATACTGCTCCTATGTACAAGAATATAACTACTATAATACTGTCCCCTATGTGCAAGAATATAACTACTATAATACTGCCCCTATGTACAAGAATATAACTACTATAATACTGATCCCTATATACAAGAATATAACTACTATAATACTGCCCCTATGTACAAGAATATAACTACTATAATACTGCTCCTATGTACAAGAATATAACTACTATAATACTGCTCCTATGTACAAGAATATAACTACTATAATACTGCCCCTATATACAAGAATATAACTACTATAATACTGCTCCTATGTACAAGAATATAACTACTATAATACTGCCCCTATGTACAAGAATATAACTACTATAATACTGCCTATATGTACAAGAATATAACTACTATAATACTGCCTATATGTACAAGAATATACCTACTATAATACTGCCTATATGTACAAGAATATACCTACTATAATACTGCTCCTATGTACAAGAATATAACTACTATAATACTGCTCCTATGTACAAGAATATAACTACTATAATACTGCCCCTATGTACAAGAATATAACTACTATAATACTGCCTATATGTACAAGAATATAACTACTATAATACTGCCTATATGTACAAGAATATACCTACTATAATACTGCCTATATGTACAAGAATATACCTACTATAATACTGCTCCTATGTACAAGAATATAACTACTATAATACTGCTCCTATGTACAAGAATATAACTACTATAATACTGCCCCCTATGTACAAGAATATAACTACTATAATACTGCCCCCTATGTACAAGAATATAACTACTATAATACTGCTCCTATGTACAAGAATATAACTACTATAATACTGCCTATATGTACAAGAATATACCTACTATAATACTGCTCCTATGTACAAGAATATAACTACTATAATACTGCTCCTATGTACAAGAATATAACTACTATAATACTGCCCCTATGTACAGAATATAACTACTATAATACTGCTCCTATGTACAAGAATATAACTACGCATGCGCATGTGGTGAAAAGAACGCATGTAAACACGTGCAAACGCTGCTTTTTTTGATGCATGCGTTTTTGCATGTGGAAAAGAAACGCGGCGTTTTGACGCGTTTACATGCGTTTTTGCCTGCGTTTGCGTTTTTAAAACGCATGCTGAGAAGTGTGTGACAGCTGCCAATCATCAAAATCAAGTAAAAAACCCACTATAAATAGAAATAGCTAGGGTTAGGGTTAGGGGTTGGATACCTATGGATCCTAACTCTAACCCTAAAGGGATCCTAACCCTAACCCTAAAGGGATCCTAACCCTAACCCTTACCCTACCCCTAACCCTAGGGATCCTAACCCTAACCCTAACCCTAGGGATCCTAACCCTACCCCTAACCCTACCCCTAACCCTAAAGGGATCCTAACCCTAACCCTTAATAAGAGTTAGGGTTAGGATCCCTTTAGGGTTAGGGTTAGGATCCCTTTAAGCTTAGGATCCCTAGGGGTAGGGTAAGGGTTAGGGTTAGGATCCCTAGGGTTAGGGGTAGGGTAAGGGTTAGGGTTAGGATCCCTTTAGGGTTAGGGTTAGGATCCCTTTAGGGTTAGAGTTAGGATCCCTTTAGGGTTAGGATCCCTTTAGGGTTAGGGTTAGGATCCCTTTATGGTTAGGGTTAGAGTTAGGATCCCTTTATCACCTTTATGGTGGGGGGGTGGCATATCAGTGTGTTTTCTGTTTTTTTTTCTATAAAAACGCATGCGTTTTTAACGCAACCAAAGACATGTGCTTAAAAACCCATGTGTTTACATAGACAGCAATACGTTTTTTTGCCGCAAAAAAACGCATGCGTTTTTTTGCGGCAAAATAAGCCGCTAGAAATTACTACATGTTGCATTTCTGCAACACAACGCATGCATAGAAAAGACGCATGCGGCGGCAAAACGCATACAAAAAAACGCATGTGTTTTTAATGTTAAGTATAGGAAAAAAAACGCATGCGTTTTTTTGCGCTAAAACGCAGCGGCAAAAAACGCAAATGTGAAACCAGCCTAAATGAGTAACATACATATTATATATCATAAGCTATAGGGTGTGGATTCGGGTCACTCTGCTGTTCCACGCACAGCGCTGGTCTGTCATGTATGTGATGGCCTCAGAGATCGCGATTTACTGCTCCTAAAAGGATTTACGTTTCACTCATGTTAACAACAATTTTCATGTGCTATTTCCAAAATGCTGTAAATCTTAATATATTATTTCTCATTCACAAACATAAAATAGTTAGTGTAATAATAATTATGAAATTAATAAAATGATAAATCTTAATATAATCCTTAAATATAATATTAGCAAATACCTGCTATCAGAAAGGTGGTATAGTTCTCCTGATTCACCATGTTGCTTCTCTCATGTGCAGGCATTTGGTATCCATGGTTATGACCACTAGCAACCAGCTAAGTAATTGTCACTATATCAGTGGTTGTTTCGATGGATATCTGAGGCCCTGCACATGAGGTAAGCAACATGGCTAATCAAGAGAACTATACTACATCTCTAATTGGAGGTATTTGCTAATATTATAATTATTACACCTACTTTTTATTGGGATAGTATCTTATACATGGTGATACCACTTTAAATATTAAAAAAAATATTTTTTTTTGTCCAATATAAAATAATAAACATTTAATAAGTAATCTTTACAAAAAACAAACAATAAAACATTCTGTGACTTCTCCGGCATTCTGACTTCTCCGGCATTGTTGTATTACACGTCCTCAGACATGACCTTCACCCCATCTTTGTGAGCAGTCTGCTCGGGGTCACCATTGGCCCGGACCCCTGTGGTGAGACCTCGCTTTCCTTGGCCCATCTCCAGCTATTTTCTAGCCTCTTGGATGGAGGGTTTGCGGAGCCGGAGGCGCCCAGCTGGGCAGTGACCTTCTAATCGGTTCTCCTTTACTCTGTTGGTTGAACCATGAGCAGAACCTGTAGAGGTGGAGCTGGACCCCGCGCGTTTCACGCCGCTCCCGGCCACTTCTCACAGATTGCATTCACAACATGCGCTTCATGTTCTAACCTTTTTCCATGAATTATTCATGCACCCCCAAAAATCTCTGTCAGCCAAGTAAAAGCGTGTTAGGCCATGGATGAGCTGGTGGGCCGAGCTTTGTGATGATGTGCCTGCAGCTCCCGGCTTTGTCTCCATTAATGTTTTTCCTCTTTTGCTTTTCTTTAGATACAGATGACTCTTCCATGTTCGTTATCGGGTCCGTGCTCTACAGGAATCTGGGCGGCATTCTCAGCGTACAACGGTAATCCAGATCACTGTCCACCTCCAGCTCTGTCTTATAGGTTGTGAATTAGGATAACATGTGGGGGGGGGGATGTTGTTACAGAATGTGACCCCATGTACCCAAATGTACACGGTCGGCGTACAATGTCATCTGTCTCTGGCAGCAAAGACACCAGGATGAACAAAGGAAGTGGGGACGAGACTTTGTCCCTCTACGGGAAGTGGGTGTGGGTCTATGTCCCTCTGCGGGAAGTGGGTGTGGGTCTACGTCCCTCTACGGGAAGTGAGAGTTGGTCTATGTCCCTCTACGGGAAGTGGGTGTGGGTCTATGTCCCTCTACAGGAAGTGGGTGTGGGTCTATGTCCCTCTACAGGAAGTGGGTGTGGGTCTATGTCCCTCTACAGGAAGTGGGAGTTGGTCTATGTCCCTCCACAGGAAGTGGGTGTGGGTCTATGTCCCTCTACGGGAAGTGGGAGTGGGTCTATGTCCCTCTACGGGAAGTGGGTGTAAGTATATGTCCCTCTACGGGAAGTGGGAGTTGGTCTATGTCCCTCTATGGGAAGTGGGTGTGGGTCTATGTCCCTCTACAGGATGTGGGTCTATGTCCCTCTACAGGAAGTGGGTGTGGGTCTATGTCCCTCTACAGGAAGTGGGTGTGGGTTTATTTCCCTCTACAGGAAGTGGGAGTTGGTCTATGTCCCTCTACAGGAAGTGGGTGTGGGTCTATGTCCCTCTACAGGAAGTGGGAGTTGGTCTATGTCCCTCTACAGGAAGTGGGTGTGGGTCTATGTCCCTCTACGGAAAGTGGGAGTGGGTCTATGTCCCTCTGCGGGAAGTGGGTGTGGGTCTATGTCCCTCTACGGGAAGTGGGAGTTGGTCTATGTCCCTCTACGGGAAGTGGGAGTTGGTCTATGTCCCTCTATGGGAAGTGGGTGTAGGTCTATGTCCCTCTACAGGATGTGGGTCTATGTCCCTCTACAGGAAGTGGGTGTGGGTCTATGTCCCTCTACAGGAAGTGGGTGTGGGTCTATGTCCCTCTACAGGAAGTGGGTGTGGGTCTATGTCCCTCTACGGGAAGTGGGAGTGGGTCTATGTCCCTCTACGGGAAGTGGGTGTGGGTCTATGTCCCTCTACAGGAAGTGGGTGTGGGTCTTTCTGTCATTCCCCCACTCACAGTATGAAGTCTCCACAGTACATTACCCCACTCACAGTATGAAGTCTCCACAGTACATTACCCCACGCACAGTATGATGTACATACAGTGCATTCCCCCACACAGTATGATGCCCCCACAGTGCATTCCCCCACATACAGTATGATGTCCCAATAGTACATTCCTCCGCACACAGTATGATGTCCCCACAACACATTCCCCCACACACAGTATGATGTCCCCCAGTACATTCCCCCACTCACAGTATGATGTCCCCACAGTACTTTCCCCCACACACAGTATGATGTCCCCACAGTACATTCCCCCACACACAGTATGATGTCCCCACAGTACATTCCCCCACACACAGTATGAAGTCTCCACAGTACATTTCCCCACGCACAGTATGATGCCCCCACAGTACAATTCCCCCACACAAAGTATGATGTCCCCACAGTACATTCCCCACACACACAGTATGATGTCCCCATAGTACATTCCTCCGCACACAGTATGATGTCCCCACAGCACATTCCCCCACACACAGTATGATGTCCCCACAGCACATTCCCCCACACACAGTATGATGTCGCCCAGTATATTCCTCCACACACAGTATGATGACCCCACAGTACATTCCCCCACACACAGTATGATGTCCCCACAGTACATTCCCCCACACACAGTATGATGTCCCCACAGCACATTCCCCCACACACAGTATGATGTGCCTATATTACATTCCCCCACACACAGTATGATGTCTCCACAGTACATTCCCCCACACACAGTATGATGTCCCCACAGTAAATTCCCCCACACACAGTATGATGTCCCCACAGTACATTTCCCCACACACAGTATGCTGTCCCCACAGTACATTCCCCCACACACAGTATGATGTCCCCACAGTACATTCCCCCACACACAGTATGATGTCCCCACAGTACATTTCCCCTACAAACAGTATGATGTCACCACAGTACATTCCTCCACACACAGTATGATGTCCCCACCGTACATTCCCCCACACACAGTATGATGTCCCCACAGTACATTCCCCCACACACAGTATGATGTCCCCACAGTACATTCCCCCACACAGAGTATGATGTCCTCACAGTACATTTCCCCCACACACAGTATGATGTCACCACAGTACATTCCTCCACACACAGTATGATGTCCCTACCGTACATTCCCCCACACACAGTATGATGTCCCCACCGTACATTCCCCCACACACAGTATGATGTCCCCACAGCACATTCTCCCACACACACAGTATGATGCCCCCACAGTACATTCCCCAACACACAGTATGATGTCCCCACCGTACATTCCCCCACACACAGTATGATGTCCCCACAGTACATTCCCCCACACACAGTATGATGTCCCCACAGTACATTCCCCCACACACAGTATGATGTCCCCACAGTACATTCTCCCACACACAGTATGATGCCCCCAAAGTACATTCCCCCACACACAGTATGATGTCCCCACAGTACATTCTCCCACACACACAGTATGATGCCCCCACAGTACATTCCCCCACACACAGTATGATGTCCCCACAGTACATTCTCCCACACACACAGTATGATGCCCCCACAGTACATTCCCCCACACACAGTATGATGTCCCCACAGTACATTCCCCCACACACAGTATGATGTCCCCACAGTACATTCCCCCACAAACAGTATGATGTCCCCACAGTACATTCCCCCACACACAGTATGATGCCCCCACAGTACATTCCCCCACACACAGTATGATGTCCCCACAGTACATTCTCCCACACACACAGTATGCTGTCTCCACAGCACATTCCCCCACACACAGTATGATGTCCCCACAGTACATTTCCCCACACACAGTATGATGTCCCCACAGTACATTTCCCCACACACAGTATGATGTCCCCACAGTACATTCCCCCACACACAGTATATTTCCCCACACACAGTATGATATCCCCACGGTACATTCCCCCCACACACAGTATGATGTCCCCACAGTACATTCCCCCACACAGAGTATGATGTCCCCACAGTACATTCCCTCACACACAGTATGATGTCCCCACAGTACATTCCCTCACACACAGTATGATGTCCCCACAGTACATTCCCCCACACACAGTATGATGTCCCCACAGTACATTTCCCCACACATTTTTGTACTCCTACAGTCCCACACACAGTATGAGGACCTTGTAACCCACACAGTAGCATGCCCCCTCCACACTTGATGCCCTCACACCCTCCACACAGTAGGATATCCCAACAGTACAGCCCGCCATACACTATGATGACCCTGAAGCCCCCCAGTTTGATGCCTCCACATCTCACCATATAATATCATGATGACCCCCCAGTGCTCCACAAGTAATTACTGACAATATTTAAAAAAAACTATGCTCCTCTGCCCAGTTCCTAAGGCGCGCTGCTTTGCCTGTCCTGCTGCCGACCGTTCCCTGTTAGACTGTCCCTTCCATCTCCATCTTGAGTGTGGAGATAGTTGGGAAAGGCTCTAAGTGGCAAGTGGTAGGTCTTGGCGGTAAGCCGCTGGTCTCTGCAGGATGTGGGGGCACATTTTTTTTCCTTTACAGGAAGTGGGGGCAGGGCTTTTTGGTTCTACGATAAGTGGAGTTGGGTCTTTAGCGTTCTGGAGGAGTTGGCCTTTATTTCTTTAGCGGAAGTGATGCCGTGTCTTTGTTTCTCTGCGAAAAGCTTTTGTCCTATTGCGGGGTCATCTTTTTCCTACCGACTTTTATGCCTCTTAATCTCCAAACCGTCATGAGAGCGGCTCGGACTTTTAGGTCAGGACAGGCAGACCATGATATAACTGCCTGATCGGAGGTCCCAGCTCCTATCATGCTGATAAGGATTCGTAACATTTCTAAACCTGTTAGACACTTAAATAGTCCCTGGCGGTGTTTCCTATAAGCACCCGACCCATTCCCATTCTTCGCTTCCTCCCACCCTTCTTGCGCTGGTTGTGCGGTGGTCTGCCCTTATGGGAACATTATTAACCTTTAGAGCAATTTGTACGTTTTACGGAAAACCTTAAAAGATCTATTGCTCCTATTATTTGCTCTTGTCTAATTATTCCATAATTAATCAATTTTCTAATGTTGGGATTTAGATCTAATCGTAAATCTGGATTTTTTGTCTAAATTAATTTGTAACATTGTATCAGTTAGTGAGTTCTGCTCCTCCTGGAATGTAACAATGTATCAGTTAGTGAGTTCTGCTCCTCCTGGAATGTAACAATGTATCAGGTTGTGAGTTCTGCTGGTCCTGTAATGTAACAATGTATCAGTCAGTGAGTCCTGCTGGTCTTGTAATGTAACATTGTATCAGTTTGTGAGTTCCACTCCTCCTGGAATGTAACAATGTATCAGGTTGTGAGTCCCTGTCGTCCTGTAATGTAACAATGTATCAGTGAGTGAGTTTGCTGATCCTGTAATGTAACAATGTATCAGTTTGTGAGTTCCGCTCATCCTGTAATGTAACAATGTATCAGGTTGTGAGTTCCGCTGGTCCTGTAATGTAACAATGTATCAGGTTGTGAGTTCCTGTCGTCCTGTAATGTAACAATGTATCAGGTTGTGAGTTCCGCTCGTCCTGTAATGTAACAATGTATCAGGTTGTGAGTTCTGCTCGACCATTAATGTAACAATGTATCAGGTTGTGAGTTCCTGTCGTCCTGTAATGTAACAATGTATCAGGTTGTGAGTTCCGCTCCTCCTGGAATGTAACAATGTATCAGGTTGTGAGTTCCTGTCGTCCTGTAATGTAACAATGTATCAGGTTGTGAGTTCTGCTCGACCATTAATGTAACAATGTATCAGGTTGTGAGTTCCTGTCGTCCTGTAATGTAACAATGTATCAGGTTGTGAGTTCCGCTGGTCCTGTAATGTAACAATGTATCAGGTTGTGAGTTCCGCTCGTCCTGTAATGTAACAATGTATCAGGTTGTGAGTTCTGCTGGTCCTGTAATGTAACAATGTATCAGGTTGTGAGTTCCTGTCGTCTTGTAATGTAACAATGTATCAGGTTGTGAGTTCCTGTCGTCCTGTAATGTAATAATGTATCAGGTTGTGAGTTCCTGTCGTCCTGTAATGTAACAATGCATCAGGTTGTGAGTTCCTGTCGTCCTGTAATGTAATAATGTATCAGGTTGTGAGTTCCGCTCGTCCTGGAATGTAACAATGTATCAGGTTGTGAGTTCCTGTCGTCCTGTAATGTAACAATGCATCAGGTTGTGAGTTCCTGTCGTCCTGTAATGTAACAATGTATCAGGTTGTGAGTTCCGCTCGTCCTGGAATGTAACAATGTATCAGGTTGTGAGTTCCTGTCGTCCTGTAATGTAACAATGTATCAGGTTGTGAGTTCCACTCGTCCTGTAATGTAACAATGTATCAGGTTGTGAGTTCCTGTCGTCCTGTAATGTAACAATGTATCAGGTTGTGAGTTCCGCTCATCCTGTAATGCAACAATGTATCAGGTTGTGAGTTCCTGTCGTCCTGTAATGTAACAATGTATCAGGTTGTGAGTTCCTGTCGTCCTGTAATGTAACAATGTATCAGTCAGTGAGTCCTGCTGGTCTTGTAATGTAACATTGTATCAGTTTGTGAGTTCCACTCCTCCTGGAATGTAACAATGTATCAGGTTGTGAGTCCCTGTCGTCCTGTAATGTAACAATGTATCAGTGAGTGAGTTTGCTGATCCTGTAATGTAACAATGTATCAGGTTGTGAGTTCCGCTCGTCCTGTAATGTAACAATGTATCAGGTTGTGAGTTCCGCTCATCCTGTAATGCAACAATGTATCAGGTTGTGAGTTCCTGTCGTCCTGTAATGTAACAATGTATCAGGTTGTGAGTTCCTGTCGTCCTGTAATGTAATAATGTATCAGGTTGTGAGTTCCTGTCGTCCTGTAATGTAACAATGTATCAGGTTGTGAGTTCCGCTCGTCCTGTAATGTAACAATGTATCAGGTTGTGAGTTCCTGTCGTCCTGTAATGTAATAATGTATCAGGTTGTGAGTTCCGCTCGTCCTGTAATGTAACAATGTATCAGGTTGTGAGTTCCGCTCGTCCTGTAATGTAACAATGTATCAGGTTGTGAGTTCCGCTCGTCCTGTAATGTAACAATGTATCAGGTTGTGAGTTCCGCTCGTCCTGTAATGTAACAATGTATCAGGTTGTGAGTTCCTGTCGTCCTGTAATGTAACAATGTATCAGGTTGTGAGTTCCGCTCGTCCTGTAATGTAACAATGTATCAGGTTGTGAGTTCCGCTCGTCCTGTAATGTAACAATGTATCAGGTTGTGAGTTCCTGTCGTCCTGTAATGTAACAATGTATCAGGTTGTGAGTTCCGCTGGTCCTGTAATGTAACAATGTATCAGGTTGTGAGTTCCGCTCGTCCTGTAATGTAACAATGTATCAGGTTGTGAGTTCCGCTCGTCCTGTAATGTAACAATGTATCAGGTTGTGAGTTCCTGTCATCCTGTAATGTAACAATGTATCAGGTTGTGAGTTCCACTGGTCCTGTAATGTAACAATGTATCAGGTTGTGAGTTCCGCTCGTCCTGTAATGTAACAATGTATCAGGTTGTGAGTTCCGCTCGTCCTGTAATGTAACAATGTATCAGGTTGTGAGTTCCGCTCGTCCTGTAATGTAACAATGTATCAGGTTGTGAGTTCCGCTCGTCCTGTAATGTAACAATGTATCAGGTTGTGAGTTCCGCTCGTCCTGTAATGTAACAATGTATCAGGTTGTGAGTTCCTGTCGTCCTGTAATGTAACAATGTATCAGGTTGTGAGTTCCACTGGTCCTGTAATGTAACAATGTATCAGGTTGTGAGTTCCGCTCGTCCTGTAATGTAACAATGTATCAGGTTGTGAGTTCCGCTCGTCCTGTAATGTAACAATGTATCAGGTTGTGAGTTCCGCTCGTCCTGTAATGTAACAATGTATCAGGTTGTGAGTTCCGCTCGTCCTGTAATGTAACAATGTATCAGGTTGTGAGTTCCGCTCGTCCTGTAATGTAACAATGTATCAGGTTGTGAGTTCCGCTCGTCCTGTAATGTAACAATGTATCAGGTTGTGAGTTCCGCTCGTCCTGTAATGTAACAATGTATCAGGTTGTGAGTTCCGCTCGTCCTGTAATGTAACAATGTATCAGGTTGTGAGTTCCGCTCGTCCTGTAATGTAACAATGTATCAGGTTGTGAGTTCCGCTCGTCCTGTAATGTAACAATGTATCAGGTTGTGAGTTCCGCTCGTCCTGTAATGTAACAATGTATCAGGTTGTGAGTTCCGCTCGTCCTGTAATGTAACAATGTATCAGGTTGTGAGTTCCGCTCGTCCTGTAATGTAACAATGTATCAGGTTGTGAGTTCCGCTCGTCCTGTAATGTAACAATGTATCAGGTTGTGAGTTCCGCTCGTCCTGTAATGTAACAATGTATCAGGTTGTGAGTTCCGCTCGTCCTGTAATGTAACAATGTATCCATCGGACGAGTTTCCGCCCGATCGCCGCACTGCTGTATCCGCCCGTGACTCGTTCTCCGTGCAGACGTCAGGCCATAGAACACGTCTTCTTCATCTCCGTTTGGACCAAATGGACTGTGAAATAAGACGACCACCGAGATGTTTACTGTGTGTCTCGGTGAAATATTCTGTCATCATCGGCCCGAGGCTCGGACTCTGCAGTTACGTTTGTCTTCTGATCGTGGCGGAAATGGTGAATGCCGGGGGAATCGGCACCGTCCTCTCCGCAGATCTGCGGCAATTGACCATTATCTTTGGGATAGCCACAGGGGCCAATGTAGCCCCCCGTCATATCTCAGATCATGGCAACGTAGATGGTTTATGGAGGCCGGCTGCGCGGTGGGCAGTGAGGCAGGGCGTGAAGCATCCGCAGGCTCCGTCCGGAATCTGTTCTGCACTGATTGCTCGGAGTACGTCTTTGTTCCACGCCGCTCCATTTTCTTCCCAGCCGCTCGCATTAAACACACGGACGTCCCTTCCCTCCTCCTTACAAAGTCCAATTAGCAAAGCGAGATTGAAAAGGGTTGTTAGACACATCGAAAGCATTTCCAGGGAGCAAATAAAGCCGCCATCTAATATAATAGGTTTTACTCGCGCCGTACATGGCAGTCAGACTCCGACAGATTGCGGAAGCCAAGAATTTATAATTGGAATTTAATTATTTTGCTACCATCTAAAATCACAAACATAGGCTCTATTAAAGGGGCCGTACAGGATTAGAAACATATTAAAAAAAAAAAAAAACTAGAAACAGCGCCACCCCTGCCTATGGGTTGCATGTGGTATTGCAGCTCAGCAGGGAGCTGTTTTTTTTTTAAATTTATTTATTTTGTACTTTTTTTTTAATAAAGTGTCCTGGATTCAGGATTATATCTCTTGTTCTAAAGCAGAACTAACAGCCTGCCTGGGACTCATAAGGCAAAACCACATTAGAGAGGGTCACAAATGTAAGTTAAGGGGTTAAGGATCCTCCTTAGAAGCCTTCAAAACAGAGGCTGCGATGTGTGATATCTACAGAATATCAACAAATAACGACAATGGCAATAGTGGCACTTCCAGGGTCAATATGCAAGACAGACCTTAGACTTTACTAATAGACCACACCCCTTTTCACTATGCCACTCCCACTTGCCAAACTATTTTGGCAAAATATTTTCAACATATTTTGGTGCATACAGTGCCTCAGGGTCTCATTGCTGCCAGGCTGTCCAGGTCTCAGTGCTGTCAGGCTGTCCGGGTCTCAGTGCTGCCAGGCTGTGCGTGTCTCAGTGCTGCCAGGCTGTCTGGGTCTCAGTGCTGCCAGGCTGTCTGGGTCTCAGTGCTGCCAGGCTGTCTGGGTCTCAGTGCTGCCAGGCTGTCTGGGTCTCAGTGCTGCCAGGCTGTGCGTGTCTCAGTGCTGCCAGGCTGTCTGGGTCTCAGTGCTGCCAGGCTGTCTGGGTCTCAGTGCTGCCAGGCTGTCCGTGTCTCAGTGCTGCCAGGCTGTCCGTGTCTCAGTACAGCCCAGGCTGTCTGTGTCTTAGTGCTGCCAGGCTGTCCGGGTCTCAGTGCTGCCAGGCTGTCCGTGTCTCAGTGCTGCCAGGCTGTCCGTGTCTCAGTACAGCCCAGGCTGTCTGTGTCTTAGTGCTGCCAGGCTGTCCGGGTCTCAGTGCTGCCAGGCTGTCTGGGTCTCAGTGCTGCCAGGCTGTCTGTGTCTCAGTGCTGCCAGGCTGTCCGGGTCTCAGTGCTGCCAGGCTGTCCGTGTCTCAGTACAGCCCAGGCTGTCTGTGTCTTAGTGTTGCCAGGCTGTCCGGGTCTCAGTGCTGCCAGGCTGTCTGGGTCTCAGTGCTGCCAGGCTGTCTGGGTCTCAGTGCTGCCAGGCTGTCAGGGTCTCAGTGCTGCCAGGCTGTCCATGCATCAGTGCTGCCAGGCTGTCCGGGTCTCAGTGCTGCCAGGCTGTCCGGGTCTCAGTGCTGCCAGGCTGTCCATGTCTCAGTGCTGCCAGGCTGTCTGGGTCTCAGTGCTGCCAGGCTGTCCGTGTCTCAATGCTGCCAGGCTGTCCGTGTCTCAGTGCTGCCAGGCTGTCCGTGTCTCATTATAGCCCAGGCTGTCCGTTTCTCAGTGCTGCCAGGCTGTCCGGGTCTCAGTATAGCCCAGGCTGTCCGTGTCTCAGTGCTGCCAGGCTGTCCGGGTCTCAGTGCTGCCAGGCTGTCTGTGTCTCAGTGCTGCCAGGCTGTCCGTGTCTCAGTGCTGCCAGGCTGTCCGTGTCTCATTATAGCCCAGGCTGTCCGTGTCTCAGTGCTGCCAGGCTGTCTGGGTTCTCAGTACAGCCCAAGCTGGTGTCAGTCTCACCAGTGCCGTGTTAGCCTCAGATGACTCCATGGAGCGCGCCGAGGATTGGCTGCTCTGCTTCCCATCCATTGAGGCATGGGCCACACACGCAGCAGCGTGCCACCATTAGTTATGCCTCAGTCATATCACAACGATTGTGCCGGTCTCACAAGTCAGTGGATGGGCGGAGCACGTCTCCCTGCATGCAGCACTGACAGCGGAGCACCATTAACCAGGGCAGTGCCACCAGTGCAGAGCGACGAGTGCGGTGCCACCAGTGCAAATCTGCCAGTGCGGTGCCACCAGTGCGTAGCTGCCAATTCGGTGCCACCAGTACATAGCCGACAGTGTGGTGCCACCATTGCTCCCATTATAGCATTTCACACTAATTCCAGTTGCCAATAGCGCTGACATTATACCACTTATAATAAATATAAAAAAATCCCATAGGATAATAATTGCATAATCGGATCCTGAGACCTGGCCCTCCATTACATACTCCATGCTTGAAAGCCGCAGAAATAGCAAAATTGCAGGGATTAGATTTCTGCTAGACATGACAGTCATCTTCACGACGGTTTATCCGATTATTCAGTATAATGGGACTGGCTGGAGCAGCTGGGGCTCGGGCTGAAATGGCCACATGTGTAAAGTGACAAGAATCGCCATTAGTGTAATTAAGGGCCCAGGCGGTGCTGGAATTTCTCCACTTGAAAGTCAAAATTTTGCACAAACTTTCTACTTTTGTTGGAATTTAGGATTTAGGCCTCCGGGCGCCAACACTTCACATTGTCTGCTTCACTAAGGCTATGTGCGCACTTTGAGCATTTGCTTGCAGACATTTCTGCAAGGTTTCTGCATCTCTTGCTAGGAAAAACTCTGCTGCAAAAAACGTGCGTTTTTGTATGCGTTTTTTGCATGGGTTTTTATACAGCAATGAAGGTTTTTTTTTAGCTAAATAAAGATATTTAGAAAAAAAGTATTGTGATGTAATTTCTTGGCTCAGCACCACCTATTTCATGCTGATGCAGTGTGGCATCAGGGTAAAGGGATTAGGGCAGCAGGAGTCATTGACACCTAGCTCTAGGCTTAGTAATGAAAAGGTGTCAGTCCGACACCCTCATTACTAAGCCGATAAGTAAACACAAACACATAAACACACACATTGTCACCAGCCTATGTAGGAGCATTAACAGAGTGAACCTACATAGGCTGTAACCAGACAGCAACTGTAAATTTTAAAGAAAAAAAAAAGAAAATAAACTTGTGTGGGCTCCTGCGTAATATTAATAACCAGCAGAGGGAAAGCCAATGGCTGGGGGCAAATATTTATAGCCTGGGTAGGCGGTAATACCCATGGAGCTTCCCAGGCTAATAATATCAGCTCACAGCTGTATACTTAGCCTTTACTGGCTATTAAGCATTTTACCGCAGGTCACCGCTGCCGGGTCAGGCTAGTTTCACATTTGCGTTAAAAAACGCAGCGTTTTTAACGCAAACGCATGTGGTGCAAAAAACGCATGTAAACGCGTTCAAACGCTGCGTTTTTTAGACTCATGCGTTTTTGCATGTGGTAAGAAAAACGCAGCGTTTTGACGCGTTTACATGCGTTTTTTCCTGCGTTTGCGTTTTTGAAATGCATGATAAGTGTGTGACAGATGCCAATCATCAAAATCAACTAGAAAACCCACTATAAACAGAAATAGTTAGGGTTAGGATCCCTAGGGTTAGGATCCCTAGTAACCCTAGGAATCCTAACCCTAACCCTAGGGATCCTAACTCTAACCCTAACCCTAAGGATCCTGTTGTGAATTCTGTGGCCAAGCTCCCTCCTGTGGTCGTGAGTGGTACTGCGGCTGGTTCTGTCTATAAGCTTCCTTTGGTGGATGAGAGTGGTACTGCGGCTTCTGAGTTTCCTTCCTCAGGTGATGAGGTTAAGTCGTTAGGTGCTGCTCTATTTAACTCCACCTGGTGCTTTGATCCTGGCCTCCAGTCAATGTTCTAGTATTGGTCTTGCTTCCTCCTGGATCGTTCCTGTGGCCTGTCTATCCTGCATAAGCTAAGTTCTGCTTATGTTATTTTTGTTTGCTATATTTTCTGTCCAGCTTGCTATATTGGTTTTTCTTGCTTGCTGGAAGCTCTGAGACGCAGAGGGAGCACCTCCGTACCGTTAGTCGGTGCGGAGGGTCTTTTTGCCCCTCTGCGTGGTTGTTTGTAGGTTTTTGTGTTGACCGCAAAGCTATCTTTCCTATCCTCGGTCTATTCAGTAAGTCGGGCCTCACTTTGCTAAATCTATTTCATCTCTGTGTTTGTATTTCATCTTTACTCACAGTCATTATATGTGGGGGGCTGCCTTTTCCTTTGGGGAATTTCTCTGAGGCAAGGTAGGCTTATTTTTCTATCTTCAGGGCTAGTTAGTTTCTCAGGCTGTGCCGAGTTGCATAGGGAGCGTTAGGCGCAATCCACGGCTACCTCTAGTGTGGTGTGATAGGATTAGGGATTGCGGTCAGCAGAGTTTCCACGTCTCAGAGCTCGTCATATGTTTTTTGTATATGTCAGGTCACTTTGTATGCTCTGAACTTCAAGGTCCATTGTGGTTCTGAATTACCTGTTTATAACAGGATCCTAACCCTAACTCTAACCATAACCCTAACCCTAGGGATCCTAACCCTAACTCTAACCCTAACCCTAGGGATCCTAACCCTAACTCTAACCCTAACCCTAGGGATCCTAACCCTAACTCTAACCCTAACCCTAGGGATCCTAACCCTAACCCTAACCCTAGGGATCCTAACCCTAACCCTTAGGGTTAGGGTTAGGATCCCTAGAATTAGGGTTAGGGTTAGGATCCCTTGGGTTACTAGGGATCCTAACCCTAACCCTAGGGATAGGGTTAGGATCCCTAGGGTTAGGGTTAGGGTTGGGGGGTGGCTTATCAGTGTGTATTCTTGTGTTTTTCTATTGAAACGCATGCAAACGCATGTGCTTAAAAATGCATGCGTTTACATAGACAGCAATGCGTTTTTTTGCCGCAAAAAAATGCATGCGTTTTTTGCGGCAAAAAAACGCCGCTAGAAATTACTACAGGTTGCATTTCCGCAACAAAACGCAAGCATAGAAACGACGCATGCGTTGGCAAAACGCATGCAAAAAAATGCATGCATATTTAATGTTAAAGGGAACCTGTCACCTGAATTTGGCGGGACTAGTTTTGGGTCATATGGGCGGAGTTTTTGGGTGTTTGATTCACCCTTTCCTTACCCGCTGGCTGCATGCTGGCTGCAATATTGGATTGAAGTTCATTATCTGTCCTCCATAGTACACGCCTGCATAAGGCAAGATTGCTTTGCGCAGGCGTGTTCTATGGAGGACAGAGAATGAACTTCAATCCAATATTGCAGCCAGCATGCAGCCAGCGGGTAAGGAAAGGGTGAATCAAACACCCGAAAACTCCGCCCATATGACCCAAAACCAGTCCCGCCAAATTCAGGTGACAGAGTCCCTTTAAGTGTAGAAAAAAAAAACGCATGCGTTTTTTTGCGCTAAAACACAGCGGCAAAAAACACAAATGTGAAACCAGCCTCACACTGACATCTGACAGCATGATCCTGCAGCGATCTGACCAACAGAATGCGGTAACGTTACTGCGGCTGACAGTCACTGCTGCTGGATCACGCTGACATCTCTGATCGACGGTCTTACCGGCGGTAGCATTACCGCCGATAAGAACCACCACGCCAGTGTTTCCCACGCTGTCACACAAATGACACCGTGGGAAACACCATAGAAAGACGGTAAAAGGCAAACAAAAACTCAGCAAATCCACAAACATTTTTATACCTGCGCTTTTGTTGCAGATTTGACTGACTCAATTGAAGTCATTGGGTCAAAAACACTAAAAATCTGCACAAAGAATTGACATGCTGCAGAAAAAAACACACTGCAAATACTCAAAAGAAAAATACTGATCATGTGCGCAGCACTTCACAATTGTCATTGAATTACCTTGCATAAAGATTCCATAGCATTTTTGGACCATTTCCACATGGAAGAAAACGCATCAAAAACGCATCGTGTGCACATAGCCTAAGGCTTATCACAGGTTTTGGGAAAGAGCGCAGCTCCAGCCAATGCTGAAACATTTGTGGTCTTGTAGAATGGGTGCAGTAAACATATCTGATGATGGCACAAAAGAGTGGACCCTCAGGGCAAAGGGGATGCACTTTATATTGCACTCAGAGATATCTGAAATGGTAAGTCAGTGATCTGAGATAGTAAGTCAGTGATCTGTGATAGTAAAGCAGAGATCTGGTGTAGTGTGTCAGTGATCTTGTGTAGTGTGTCAGTGATCTGATGTAGTAAGTCAGTGATCTGAGATGGCGAGTCGGGGATCTGAGATGGCGAGTCAGGGATCCGAGATGTTGAGTCAGGGATCTGAGATGGCGAGTCAGGGATCTGAGATGGCGAGTCAGGGATCTGAGATGGCGAGTCAGGGATCTGAGATGTTGAGTCAGGGATCTGAGATGGCGAGTCAGGGATCTGAGATGTTGAGTCAGGGATCTGAGATGTTGAGTCAGGGATCTGAGATGTTGAGTCAGGGATCTGAGATGTTGAGTCAGGGATCTGAGATGGCGAGTCAGGGATCTGAGATGGCGAGTCAGGGATCTGAGATGGCGAGTCAGGGATCTGAGATGGCGAGTCAGGGATCTGAGATGGCGAGTCAGGGATCTGAGATGGCGAGTCATGGATCTGAGATGTTGAGTCAGGGATCTGAGATGTTGAGTCAGGGATCTGAGATGTTGAGTCAGGGATCTGAGAAGGCGAGTCAGGGATCTGAGAAGGCGAGTCAGGGATCTGAGAAGGCGAGTCAGGGATCTGAGATGTTGAGTCAGGGATCTGAGATGTTGAGTCAGGGATCTGAGATGTTGAGTCAGGGATCTGAGATGTTGAGTCAGGGATCTGAGATGTTGAGTCAGGGATCTGAGATGTTGAGTCAGGGATCTGAGATGTTGAGTCAGGGATCTGAGATGTTGAGTCAGGGATCTGAGATGTTGAGTCAGGGATCCGAGATGTTGAGTCAGGGATCCGAGATGGCGAGTCAGGGATCCGAGATGGCGAGTCAGGGATCCGAGATGGCGAGTCAGGGATCCGAGATGGCGAGTCAGGGATCCGAGATGGCGAGTCAGGGATCCGAGATGGCGAGTCAGGGATCCGAGATGGCGAGTCAGGGATCCGAGATGGCGAGTCAGGGATCCGAGATGGCGAGTCAGGGATCCGAGATGGCGAGTCAGGGATCCGAGATGGCGAGTCAGGGATCCGAGATGGCGAGTCAGGGATCCGAGATGGCGAGTCATGGATCCGAGATGGCGAGTCAGGGATCCGAGATGTTGAGTCAGGGATCTGAGATGTTGAGTCAGGGATCTGAGAAGGCGAGTCAGGGATCTGAGAAGGCGAGTCAGGGATCTGAGAAGGCGAGTCAGGGATCTGAGAAGGCGAGTCAGGGATCTGAGAAGGCGAGTCAGGGATCTGAGAAGGCGAGTCAGGGATCTGAGATGGCGAGTCAGGGATCTGAGATGTTGAGTCAGGGATCTGAGATGTTGAGTCAGGGATCTGAGATGTTGAGTCAGGGATCTGAGATGTTGAGTCAGGGATCTGAGATGTTGAGTCAGGGATCTGAGGTGTTGAGTCAGGGATCTGAGATGGCGAGTCAGGGATCTGAGATGGCGAGTCAGGGATCTGAGATGGCGAGTCAGGGATCTGAGATGGCGAGTCATGGATCTGAGATGTTGAGTCATGGATCTGAGATGTTGAGTCATGGATCTGAGATGTTGAGTCAGGGATCTGAGATGTTGAGTCAGGGATCTGAGATGGCGAGTCAGGGATCTGAGAAGGCGAGTCAGGGATCTGAGAAGGCGAGTCAGGGATCTGAGATGGCGAGTCAGGGATCTGAGATGTTGAGTCAGGGATCTGAGATGTTGAGTCAGGGATCTGAGATGTTGAGTCAGGGATCTGAGATGTTGAGTCAGGGATCTGAGATGTTGAGTCAGGGATCCGAGATGTTGAGTCAGGGATCCGAGATGTTGAGTCAGGGATCCGAGATGTTGAGTCAGGGATCCGAGATGGCGAGTCAGGGATCCGAGATGGCGAGTCAGGGATCCGAGATGTTGAGTCAGGGATCTGAGATGTTGAGTCAGGGATCTGAGATGTTGAGTCAGGGATCTGAGATGTTGAGTCAGGGATCTGAGATGTTGAGTCAGGGATCTGAGATGGTAAATCAGAGATCTGAGATGGTAAATCAGGGATCTGAGATGGTGAGTCAGGGATCTGGTGTAGTTAGTGATCAGTGATGTGATAAGTCAGTATCTAATGTAAGTGATCTGATAAGTCAGTGCTCTGAGATGATAGATTGGTTTTCACGATAATACCTCCATACTGTGACATAAGTGCCTGCCCGGAGATAATAAGTCTGTCTCCTGGACAGTGGCCTATAATGTGATGTTCTCTGTGTTTCACCTCCACGTTTGTTTGGTTCCTGACCGTCTCAGGCTTCTTGACCTCATTCAACTTAAAGTGTTGATGATCTTTCTGCTTTTCTCTTTTTCTTCCTCATTCAGAAACACCACCGTCCTGAACTCTAAGATCATCTCTGTGACGGTGAAGCCCCCTCCACGCTCCGTGTCTGTGCCCCTGGACATCGAGTTCTCCCACCTGTACAACGTGAGTTGATCCCATTGACATATGGTGATGTAATCTCTCCGTGTGAATAGATTTTGTTGCCTTTCTGGGCTGTGAGAGATTCCCGGCTGTTTACTTCCACGGACAATTAAATAATCAAAAAAAAAATTCAGAAGAAACTTTTTATGGAAAGGTAGAAGTTCTGCGGCGAAGTTCACCCAGATGGTGACACTACCATGTATCAGACATGTGGCACATGTGGGGATAACTGAGTTTGACCCAAACCCCACGAGTAACATCTGATGGGGAAGAATACAACTTATGGAAAGTTTAAAAAGTTTAGAAAAAGTTCATATGAAGAAATTAATATTCAAGAGTGTTGAATAATTATGCAAATTGCATAAGTATCAGCGTCAAGATGTTCATATAATACCGCCATATATTGGTCAAGATGTTCATATAATACCGCCATATATTAGTCACGATGTCTATATAATATCGCCATATATTAGTCAAGATGTCCATATAATACCGCAATATATTAGTCAAGATGTCCATATAATACCGCCATATATTAGTCAACATGTTCATATAATACCACCATATATTAGTCAAGATGTTCATATAATACCGACATATTAGTCAAGATGTCCATATGATACTGCCATATTTTAGTCAAGATGTCCATATAATACTGCTGTATATTAGTCAAGATGTCCATATAATACTGCCATATTTTAGTCAAGATGTCCATATAATACCACCATATATTAGTCAGGATGTCCGTATAATACCACCATATATTAGTCAGGATGGCCATATAATACCGCCATATATTGGTCAAGATGCCCATATAATACCACCATATATTGGTCAACATGTCCATAAAATACCGCCATATCTTGGTCAAGATGCCCATATAATACCTCCATATATTGGTCAAGATGTCCATAAAATACCGCCATATATTGGTAAAGATGTCCATATAATACCGCCATATATTGTGCAGATGACCATATCATACCGCCATATATTGGTCAAGATACCCATATAATACCCCTATATATTGGTCAAGATGTCCATAAAATACCGCCATATATTGGTCAAGATGCCCATATAATACCGCCATATATTGGTCAAGATGTCCATAAAATACCGCCATATATTGGTCAAGATGCCCATATAATACTGCCATATATTAGTCAAGATGTCCATATAATACCTCCATATATTGGTAAAATAATAGTGACATGCAGTAATAAATCCTTACAGTGCCACGTCCAGTGTTCAATACATAAACAATATACCATTCATTGCCTGTGAATAACGCCATATGGTGCTCAAATATTGCCACCATACGACACCCAAATCACAAGTCTGTACATACTGTAAATAATCTAATAGCGCACACACAGTAAATAATAGTGATATACTGCGTCTGTAATATGCCTCAAATTGGGGGTCCCAAGGTCCCCTGCGTGAGTGGAGTGGCAGAAGGTATGAATTTGGCTTCCTGTATCCTAGCGATGACATCATGAGCGCCTCGATGATGTCATCGCCCTTGATGCAATATTTAAAGCGATATTACGAGGATATGAAAAGCGACGTAAATTCGCTCAGTACCGTTAATTCCCGCAGTTTCCAAACCGCCAAGGTCAGCGCATTCTCAGACTGTCATTGTCATAGTAAAAATCAATGTGTGTCATTAACAGTATCAAACGCGCGCGGATTATCACCTTGCCCTAGGCGAGCAATATGTGTTAAGTGGGAAAGTAATGGAACTGTAATTTGCGGTTTGCACAGAATACAAAGTCTCCGTCCCAACTCAGTCCACCGCTTCGTGGCGGAGCGCTCAGCCACCGGTCTCAGACGGAGAGATAAATGTCCTATCATTACCAAGATTACAAAAAAATTAATACTGTTTTTTTTTTTTTTTGTCTTCTTGTTTTTTTGTTTTTTTTTTACATTTTTTCAGGGAACAACCAACCACACTTGTATCCTCTGGGACGAAACCGATACGTAAGTCAAATCCTTAATTCAAAATTTCCCGCTTTTTTAAAATTTATTTTTATTATTATTTTATTATTGCATTTCAAATCTGGCTAGGTTTAAAAAAAAATTCCCAAAAATATATCCGATCTCGTTTTTTTGTGTTGTTACCAGAAGTCTTCATATGGCTGAATTTTTATGCACTTTTATGCTGTATAATATTTATCAAAAAAAAGAAGAAAAAAAATACAAAAGTTTCAGTATACGGCTGCATAAATGTGGCCAAGTATTGTATATTTCTGTAAATTTTTGGGGAAAAATAGAACATTTAGTCTTTGGGGTTTTCTGTGTTTTACAGCCGTGAGCAATCTTTATTTCAAGGTGTAAAGTTTACAACAGAGAGAAAAAAAGTCCACTTTTTACAAACTTTTTTAATAAAAAGTTTCAAATATTGAAATGTTAGTAACATTCCCAACAAAAGCCAAAAAAAGAACGAAAGATAATGACGTTTTATGTAATGTACTGTTCCTGTGCTGCTTTCTGTGAGGTAAAACATTTCTTTACATGTTTTTTAATGTTTTACCTCACAGAAAGCAGCAGCTGTGATCACGTCCTGTAATGTCTTTATATTCTCTTTTTCTTCCCTCCCGCCCCTCCCCCCCCCCCCCCCGAATAGACAATGTCCTTGTATGGTCAGATACCGCCTTTACACAGTACAGCAGGGGCACATTTATAAGAAACATTTTGTTAAACACATCCAATTGTGGAACTTATTTTTATTCCAAGATCTATATGACAAAATATTTGGTGATTTACTTAGCACCATTGTATTCTAGAATAAAATCTTGCAATCTATAGATGCAATGTAGAAAGCGCACAGGATTTTGTTTATATTTGCAAAATTAGCACTGAGGGGTTTACTAATGCCCTCCTAGTTTTTAGTGTGTGAAGAGTCCAAGAAAGGCTGTTATTAAGGTTCTGTTCCTGCGGTATGTCTCAGATCAATCAAATCAGTCACACTGACTTTGCAGTTACAACACCTCCCTAAATATCTCATTGAGTAACTATTAAGTTACAGCTCTTCCCTTTGTATCACACAGAGTGGCTGTGCATCTACAGTTCTTCTATATATATATATCACACTAAGTGACTATACAGCTACAGCACTTCCCTATAGATTACACTGAGTGACTATGCAGCCACAGATATCTCCTATATACCATATATCACACTCAGTGACTATACAGCTACAGAACTCCCTATAAATCACACTGAATGACTATACAGCTATATCACCTCCCTATAAATCACACTGAATGCCTATACAGCTATAGCACCTCCCTATAAATCACACTGAGTGACTATACAGCTATAGCACCTCCCTATAAATCACACTGAATGACTATACAGCTATAGCACCTCCCTATAAATCACACTGAATGACTATACAGCTACAGAACTCCCTATAAATCACACTGAATGACTATACAGCTATAGCACCTCCCTATAAATCACACTGAATGACTATACAGCTATAGCACCTCCCTACAAATCACACTGAGTGACTATACAGCTACAGAACTCCCTATAAATCACACTGAATGACTATACAACTATAGCACCTCCCTATAAATCACACTGAATGACTATACAGCTACAGAACTCCCTATAAATCACACTGAATGACTATACAGCTATAGCACCTCCCTATAAATCACACTGAATGACTATACAGCTATATCACCTCCCTATAAATCACACTGAATGACTATACAGCTACAGAACTCCCTATAAATCACACTGAATGACTATACAGCTATATCACCTCCATATAAATCACACTGAATGACTATACAGCTATAGCACCTCCCTATAAATCACACTGAATGACTATACTGCTATATCACCTCCATATAAATCACATTGAGTGACTATACAGCTATAGCACCTCCCTATAAATCACACTGAATGACTATACAGCTACAGAACTCCCTATAAATCACACTGAATGACTATACAGCTATATCACCTCCATATAAATCACACTGAATGACTATACAGCTATATCACCTCCATATAAATCACACTGAATGACTATACAGCTATATCACCTCCCTATAAATCACACTGAATGACTATACAGCTATAGCACCTCCCTATAAATCACGCTGAGTGACTATACAGCTATATCACCTCCCTATAAATCACACTGAATGACTATACAGCTATAGCACCTCCCTATAAATCACACTGAATGACTATACAGCTATAGCACCTCCCTATAAATCACACTGAATGACTATACAGCTATATCACCTCCCTATAAATCACACTGAATCACTATACAGCTATATCACCTCCCTATAAATCACACTGAATGACTATACAGCTATATCACCTCCCTATAAATCACACTGAATGACTATACAGCTATAGCACCTCCCTACAAACCACACTGAATGACTATACAGCTATATCACCTCCCTATAAATCACACTGAATGACTATACAGCTATATCACCTCCCTATAAATCACACTGAATGACTATACAGCTATAGCACCTCCCTATAAATCACACTGAATGACTATACAGCTATATCACCTCCATATAAATCACACTGAATGACTATACAGCTATATCACCTCCCTATAAATCACACTGAATGACTATACAGCTATAGCACCTCCCTATAAATCACGCTGAGTGACTATACAGCTATATCACCTCCCTATAAATCACACTGAATGACTATACAGCTATAGCACCTCCCTATAAATCACGCTGAGTGACTATACAGCTATAGCACCTCCCTATAAATCACACTGAATGACTATACAGCTATAGCACCTCCCTATAAATCACACTGAATGACTGTACAGCTATAGCACCTCCCTATAAATTACACTGAGTGACTATACAGCTATAGCACCTCCCTATAAATCACACTGAATGACTATACAGCTATATCACCTCCCTATAAATCACACTGAATGACTATACAGCTACAGAACTCCCTATAAATCACACTGAATGACTATACAGCTATAGCTCCTCCCTATAAATCACACTGAATGACTATACAGCTATAGCTCCTCCCTATAAATCACACTGAATGACTATACAGCTATATCACCTCCCTATAAATCACACTGAATGACTATACAGCTACATCACCTCCCTATAAATCACACTGAATGACTATACAGCTATAGCTCCTCCCTATAAATCACACTGAATGACTATACAGCTATAGCTCCTCCCTATAAATCACACTGAATGACTATACAGCTATATCACCTCCCTATAAATCACACTGAATGACTATACAGCTATATCACCTCCCTATAAATCACACTGAATGACTATACAGCTATATCACCTCCCTATAAATCACACTGAATGACTATACAGCTATATCACCTCCCTATAAATCACACTGAATGACTATACAGCTATAGCTCCTCCCTATAAATCACACTGAATGACTATACAGCTATAGCTCCTCCCTATAAATCACACTGAATGACTATACAGCTATATCACCTCCCTATAAATCACACTGAATGACTATACAGCTATATCACCTCCCTATAAATCACACTGAATGACTATACAGCTATATCACCTCCCTATAAATCACACTGAATGACTATACAGCTATATCACCTCCCTATAAATCACACTGAATGACTATACAGCTATAGCTCCTCCCTATAAATCACACTGAATGACTATACAGCTATAGCTCCTCCCTATAAATCACACTGAATGACTATACAGCTATAGCACCTCCCTATAAATCACACTGAATGACTATACAGCTATATCACCTCCCTATAAATCACATTGAATGACTATACAGCTATATCACCTCCATATAAATCACACTGAATGACTATACAGCTATAGCACCTCCCTATAAATCACACTGAATGACTATACAGCTACAGAACTCCCTATAAATCACACTGAATGACTATACAGCTATATCACCTCCCTATAAATCACACTGAGTGACTATACAGCTATAGCACCTCCCTATAAATCACACTGAATGACTATACAGCTATAGCACCTCCCTATAAATCACACTGAATGACTATACAGCTATAGCACCTCCCTATAAATCACACTGAATGACTATACAGCTATAGCACCTCCCTATAAATCACACTAAATGACTATACAGCTACAGAACTCCCTATAAATCACACTGAATGACTACAGCTATAGCACCTCCCTATAAATCACACTGAATGACTATACAGCTACAGAACTCCCTATAAATCACACTGAATGACTATACAGCTATATCACCTCCCTATAAATCACGCTGAATGACTATACAGCTACAGAACTCCCTATAAACCACACTGAATGACTATACACCTATAGCACCTCCCTATAAATCACACTGAATGACTATACAGCTACAGAACTCCCTATAAATCACACTGAATGACTATACAGCTATATCACCTCCCTATAAATCACACTGAATGACTATACAGCTACAGAACTCCCTATAAATCACACTGAATGACTATACAACTATATCACCTCCCTATAAATCACACTGAATGACTATACAGCTATATCACCTCCCTATAAATCACACTGAATGACTATACAGCTACAGCACCTCCCTATAGATCACACTGAATGACTATACAGCTACAGAACTCCCTATAAATCACACTGAATGACTATACAGCTATATCACCTCCCTATAAATCACACTGAATGACTATACAACTATATCACCTCCCTATAAATCACACTGAATGACTATACAGCTACAGAACTCCCTATAAATCACACTGAATGACTATACAGCTATATCACCTCCCTATAAATCACACTGAATGACTATACAGCTATAGCACCTCCCTATAAATCACACTGAATGACTATACAGCTATATCACCTCCCTATAAATCACACTGAATGACTATACAGCTACAGAACTCCCTATAAATCACACTGAATGACTATACAGCTATATCACCTCCCTATAAATCACACTGAATGACTATACAGCTATATCACCTCCCTATAAATCACACTGAATGACTATACAGCTATATCACCTCCCTATAAATCACACTGAATGACTATACAGCTATAGCACCTCCCTATAAATCACACTGAATGACTATACAGCTATAGCTCGTCCCTATAAATCACACTGAATGACTATACAGCTATATCACCCCCCTATAAATCACACTGAATGACTATACAGCTATAGCACCTCCCTATAAATCACACTGAATGACTATACAGCTATATCACCTCCCTATAAATCACACTGAATGACTATACAGCTACAGCACCTCCCTATAGATCACACTGAATGACTATACAGCTACAGAACTCCCTATAAATCACACTGAATGACTATACAGCTATATCACCTCCCTATAAATCACACTGAATGACTATACAACTATATCACCTCCCTATAAATCACACTGAATGACTATACAGCTACAGAACTCCCTATAAATCACACTGAATGACTATACAGCTATATCACCTCCCTATAAATCACACTGAATGACTATACAGCTATAGCACCTCCCTATAAATCACACTGAATGACTATACAGCTATATCACCTCCCTATAAATCACACTGAATGACTATACAGCTACAGAACTCCCTATAAATCACACTGAATGACTATACAGCTATATCACCTCCCTATAAATCACACTGAATGACTATACAGCTATATCACCTCCCTATAAATCACACTGAATGACTATACAGCTATATCACCTCCCTATAAATCACACTGAATGACTATACAGCTATAGCACCTCCCTATAAATCACACTGAATGACTATACAGCTATAGCTCGTCCCTATAAATCACACTGAATGACTATACAGCTATATCACCCCCCTATAAATCACACTGAATGACTATACAGCTATAGCACCTCCCTATAAATCACACTGAATGACTATACAGCTACAGAACTCCCTATAAATCACACTGAATGACTATACAGCTATATCACCTCCCTATAAATCACACTGAATGACTATACAGCTATATCACCTCCCTATAAATCACACTGAATGACTATACAGCTATATCACCTCCCTATAAATCACACTGAATGACTATACAGCTATAGCACCTCCCTATAAATCACGCTGAGTGACTATACAGCTATATCACCTCCCTATAAATCACACTGAATGACTATACAGCTATTGCACCTCCCTATAAATCACACTGAATGACTATACAGCTATATCACCTCCCTATAAATCACACTGAATGACTATACAGCTATAGCACCTCCCTATAAATCACACTGAATGACTATACAGCTATATCACCTCCCTATAAATCACACTGAATGACTATACAGCTATAGAACTCCCTATAAATCACACTGAATGACTATACAGATATAGCACCTCCCTATAAATCACACTGAATGACTATACAGCTACAGAACTCCCTATAAATCACACTGAATGACTATACAGCTATATCACCTCCCTATAAATCACACTGAATTACTATACAGCTACAGAACTCCCTATAAATCACACTGAATGACTATACAGCTATATCACCTCCCTATAAATCACACTGAATGACTATACAGCTATAGCACCTCCATATAAATCACACTGAATGACTATACAGCTATAGCACCTCCCTATAAATCACACTGAATGACTATACTGCTATATCACCTCCATATAAATCACATTGAGTGACTATACAGCTATAGCACCTCCCTATAAATCACACTGAATGACTATACAGCTACAGAACTCCCTATAAATCACACTGAATGACTATACAGCTACAGAACTCCCTATAAATCACACTGAATGACTATACAGCTATAGCACCTCCCTATAAATCACACTGAATGACTATACAGCTATATCACCTCCCTATAAATCACACTGAATGACTATACAGCTATATCACCTCCCTATAAATCACACTGAATGACTATACAGCTATAGCACCTCCCTATAAATCACACTGAATGACTATACAGCTATAGCACCTCCCTATAAATCACACTGAATGACTATACAGCTATATCACCTCCCTATAAATCACACTGAATGACTATACAGCTATAGCACCTCCGTATAAATCACACTGAGTGACTATACAGCTATAGCACCTCCCTATAAATCACACTGAGTGACTATACAGCTATATCACCTCCCTATAAATCACACTGAATGACTATACAGCTACAGAACTCCCTATAAATCACACTGAATGACTATACAGCTATAGCACCTCCCTATAAATCACACTGAATGACTATACAGCTATAGCACCTCCGTATAAATCACACTGAGTGACTATACAGCTATATCACCTCCCTATAAATCACACTGAATGACTATACAGCTACAGAACTCCCTATAAATCACACTGAATGACTATACAGCTACAGAACTCCCTATAAATCACACTGAATGACTATACAGCTATATCACCTCCCTATAAATCACACTGAATGACTATACAGCTATAGCACCTCCCTATAAATCATGCTGAGTGACTATACAGCTATATCACCTCCCTATAAATCACACTGAATGACTATACAGCTATATCACCTCCCTATAAATCACACTGAATGACTATACAGCTATAGCACCTCCCTATAAATCACGCTGAGTGACTATACAGCTATATCATCTCCCTATAAATCACACTGAATGACTATACAGCTATAGCACCTCCCTATAAATCACGCTGAGTGACTATACAGCTATAGCACCTCCCTATAAATCACACTGAATGACTATACAGCTATAGCACCTCCCTATAAATCACACTGAATGACTGTACAGCTATAGCACCTCCCTATAAATCACACTGAGTGACTATACAGCTATAGCACCTCCCTATAAATCACACTGAATGACTATACAGCTATATCACCTCCCTATAAATCACACTGAATGACTATACAGCTACAGAACTCCCTATAAATCACACTGAATGACTATACAGCTATATCACCTCCCTATAAATCACACTGAATGACTATACAGCTATAGCTCCTCCCTATAAATCACACTGAATGACTATACAGCTATAGCTCCTCCCTATAAATCACACTGAATGACTATACAGCTATATCACCTCCCTATAAATCACACTGAATGACTATACAGCTACATCACCTCCCTATAAATCACACTGAATGACTATACAGCTATAGCTCCTCCCTATAAATCACACTGAATGACTATACAGCTATAGCTCCTCCCTATAAATCACACTGAATGACTATACAGCTATAGCACCTCCCTATAAATCACACTGAATGACTATACAGCTATAGCACCTCCCTATAAATCACACTGAATGACTATACAGCTATATCACCTCCCTATAAATTACACTGAATGACTATACAGCTATATCACCTCCCTATAAATCACACTGAATGACTATACAGCTATATCACCTCCCTATAAATCACACTGAATGACTATACAGCTATAGCTCCTCCCTATAAATCACACTGAATGACTATACAGCTATATCACCTCCCTATAAATCACACTGAATGACTATACAGCTATATCACCTCCCTATAAATCACACTGAATGACTATACAGCTATATCACCTCCCTATAAATCACACTGAATGACTATACAGCTATATCACCTCCCTATAAATCACACTGAATGACTATACAGCTATAGCTCCTCCCTATAAATCACACTGAATGACTATACAGCTATAGCTCCTCCCTATAAATCACACTGAATGACTATACAGCTATAGCTCCTCCCTATAAATCACACTGAATGACTATACAGCTATATCACCTCCCTATAAATCACACTGAATGACTATACAGCTATATCACCTCCATATAAATCACACTGAATGACTATACAGCTATAGCACCTCCCTATAAATCACACTGAATGACTATACAGCTACAGAACTCCCTATAAATCACACTGAATGACTATACAGCTATATCACCTCCCTATAAATCACACTGAGTGACTATACAGCTATAGCACCTCCCTATTAATCACACTGAATGACTATACAGCTATAGCACCTCCCTATAAATCACACTGAATGACTATACAGCTATAGCACCTCCCTATAAATCACACTGAATGACTATACAGCTATAGCACCTCCCTATAAATCACACTGAATGACTATACAGCTATAGCACCTCCCTATAAATCACACTGAATGACTATACAGCTACAGAACTCCCTATAAATCACACTGAATGACTATACAGCTATAGCACCTCCCTATAAATCACACTGAATGACTATACAGCTACAGAACTCCCTATAAATCACACTGAATGACTATACAGCTATATCACCTCCCTATAAATCACACTGAATGACTATACAGCTACATTACTCACTATAAATCACACTGAATGACTATACAGCTATAGCTCCTCCCTATAAATCACACTGAATGACTATACAACTATATCACCTCCCTATAAATCACACTGAATGACTATACAGCTATATCACCTCCCTATAAATCACACTGAATAACTATACAGCTATAGCACCTCCCTATAAATCACACTGAATGACTATACAGCTACAGAACTCCCTATAAATCACACTGAATGACTATACAGCTACAGAACTCCCTATATATCACACTGAATGACTATACACCTATAGCACCTCCCTATAAATCACACTGAATGACTATATAGCTACAGAACTCCCTATAAATCACACTGAATGACTATACAGCTATATCACCTCCCTATAAATCACACTGAATGACTATACAGCTACAGAACTCCCTATAAATAACACTGAATGACTATACAACTATATCACCTCCCTATAAATCACACTGAATGACTATACAGCTATATCACCTCCCTATAAATCACACTGAATGACTATACAGCTACAGCACCTCCCTATAAATCACACTGAATGACTATACAGCTACAGAACTCCCTATAAATCACACTGAATGACTATACAGCTACAGAACTCCCTATAAATCACACTGAATGACTATACAGCTATATCACCTCCCTATAAATCACACTGAATGACTATACAGCTATATCACCTCCCTATAAATCACACTGAATGACTATACAGCTACAGAACTCCCTATAAATCACACTGAATGACTATACAGCTATATCACCTCCCTATAAATCACACTGAGTGACTATACAGCTATAGCTCCTCCCTATAAATCACACTGAATGACTATACAGCTATATCACCTCCCTATAAATCACACTGAATGACTATACAGCTATAGCACCTCCCTAGAAATCACACTGAATGACTATACAGCTACAGAACTCCCTATAAATCACACTGAATGACTATACAGCTATATCACCTCCCTATAAATCACACTGAATGACTATACAGCTATATCACCTCCCTATAAATCACACTGAATGACTATACAGCTATATCACCTCCCTATAAATCACACTGAATGACTATACAGCTATAGCACCTCCCTATAAATCACACTGAATGACTATACAGCTATAGCTCCTCCCTATAAATCACACTGAATGACTATACAGCTATATCACCTCCCTATAAATCACACTGAATGACTATACAGCTATAGCTCCTCCCTATAAATCACACTGAATGACTATACAACTATAGCACCTCCCTATAAATCACACTGAATGACTATACAGCTACAGAACTCCCTATAAATCACACTGAATGACTATACAGCTATAGCACCTCCCTATAAATCACGCTGAATGACTATACAGCTATAGCTCCTCCCTATAAATCACGCTGAGTGACTATACAGCTATATCACCTCCCTATAAATCACACTGAATGACTATACAGCTATTGCACCTCCCTATAAATCACACTGAATGACTATACAGCTATAGCTCCTCCCTATAAATCACACTGAATGACTATACAGCTATATCACCTCCCTATAAATCACACTGAATGACTATACAGCTATAGCACCTCCCTATAAATCACACTGAATGACTATACAGCTATACCACCTCCCTATAAATCACACTGAATGACTATACAGCTACAGAACTCCCTATAAATCACACTGAATGACTATACAGCTATAGCACCTCCCTATAAATCACACTGAATGACTATACAGCTACAGAACTCCCTATAAATCACACTGAATGACTATACAGCTATATCACCTCCCTATAAATCACACTGAATGACTATACAGCTACAGAACTCCCTATAAATCACACTGAATGACTATACAGCTATATCACCTCCCTATAAATCACACTGAATGACTATACAGCTATAGCACCTCCATATAAATCACACTGAATGACTATACAGCTATATCACCTCCATATAAATCACACTGAATGACTATACAGCTATAGCACCTCCCTATAAATCACACTGAGTGACTATACAGCTATATCACCTCCCTATAAATCACACTGAATGACTATACAGCTACAGAACTCCCTGTAAATCACACTGAATGACTATACAGCTATAGCACCTCCCTATAAATCACACTGAATGACTATACAGCTATAGCACCTCCGTATAAATCACACTGAGTGACTATACAGCTATATCACCTCCCTATAAATCACACTGAATGACTATACAGCTACAGAACTCCCTATAAATCACACTGAATGACTATACAGCTACAGAACTCCCTATAAATCACACTGAATGACTATACAGCTATATCACCTCCCTATAAATCACACTGAATGACTATACAGCTATAGCACCTCCCTATAAATCACGCTGAGTGACTATACAGCTATATCACCTCCCTATAAATCACACTGAATGACTATACAGCTATAGCACCTCCCTATAAATCACACTGAATGACTATACAGCTATAGCACCTCCCTATAAATCACGCTGAGTGACTATACAGCTATATCACCTCCCTATAAATCACACTGAATGACTATACAGCTATAGCACCTCCCTATAAATCACACTGAATGACTATACAGCTATATCACCTCCCTATAAATCACACTGAATGACTATACAGCTATATCACCTCCCTATAAATCACACTGAATGACTATACAGCTATAGCACCTCCCTACAAACCACACTGAATGACTATACAGCTATATCACCTCCCTATAAATCACACTGAATGACTATACAGCAATATCACCTCCCTATAAATCACACTGAATGACTATACAGCTTTATCACCTCCATATAAATCACACTGAATGACTATACAGCTATATCACCTCCCTATAAATCACACTGAATGACTATACAGCTATAGCACCTCCCTATAAATCACGCTGAGTGACTATACAGCTATATCACCTCCCTATAAATCACACTGAATGACTATACAGCTATAGCACCTCCCTATAAATCACGCTGAGTGACTATACAGCTATAGCACCTCCCTATAAATCACACTGAATGACTATACAGCTATATCACCTCCCTATAAATCACACTGAATGACTATACAGCTATAGCACCTCCCTATAAATCACGCTGAGTGACTATACAGCTATAGCACCTCCCTATAAATCACACTGAATGACTATACAGCTATAGCACCTCCCTATAAATCACACTGAATGACTGTACAGCTATAGCACCTCCCTATAAATCACACTGAGTGACTATACAGCTATAGCGCCTCCCTATAAATCACACTGAATGACTATACAGCTATATCACCTCCCTATAAATCACACTGAATGACTATACAGCTACAGAACTCCCTATAAATCACACTGAATGACTATACAGCTATATCACCTCCCTATAAATCACACTGAATGACTATACAGCTATAGCTCCTCCCTATAAATCACACTGAATGACTATACAGCTATAGCTCCTCCCTATAAATCACACTGAATGACTATACAGCTATATCACCTCCCTATAAATCACACTGAATGACTATACAGCTACAGAACTCCCTATAAATCACACTGAATGACTATACAGCTATATCACCTCCCTATAAATCACACTGAATGACTATACAGCTATAGCACCTCCATATAAATCACACTGAATGACTATACAGCTATATCACCTCCATATAAATCACACTGAATGACTATACAGCTATAGCACCTCCCTATAAATCACACTGAGTGACTATACAGCTATATCACCTCCCTATAAATCACACTGAATGACTATACAGCTACAGAACTCCCTGTAAATCACACTGAATGACTATACAGCTATAGCACCTCCCTATAAATCACACTGAATGACTATACAGCTATAGCACCTCCGTATAAATCACACTGAGTGACTATACAGCTATATCACCTCCCTATAAATCACACTGAATGACTATACAGCTACAGAACTCCCTATAAATCACACTGAATGACTATACAGCTACAGAACTCCCTATAAATCACACTGAATGACTATACAGCTATATCACCTCCCTATAAATCACACTGAATGACTATACAGCTATAGCACCTCCCTATAAATCACGCTGAGTGACTATACAGCTATATCACCTCCCTATAAATCACACTGAATGACTATACAGCTATAGCACCTCCCTATAAATCACACTGAATGACTATACAGCTATAGCACCTCCCTATAAATCACGCTGAGTGACTATACAGCTATATCACCTCCCTATAAATCACACTGAATGACTATACAGCTATAGCACCTCCCTATAAATCACACTGAATGACTATACAGCTATATCACCTCCCTATAAATCACACTGAATGACTATACAGCTATATCACCTCCCTATAAATCACACTGAATGACTATACAGCTATAGCACCTCCCTACAAACCACACTGAATGACTATACAGCTATATCACCTCCCTATAAATCACACTGAATGACTATACAGCAATATCACCTCCCTATAAATCACACTGAATGACTATACAGCTATAGCACCTCCCTATAAATCACACTGAATGACTATACAGCTTTATCACCTCCATATAAATCACACTGAATGACTATACAGCTATATCACCTCCCTATAAATCACACTGAATGACTATACAGCTATAGCACCTCCCTATAAATCACGCTGAGTGACTATACAGCTATATCACCTCCCTATAAATCACACTGAATGACTATACAGCTATAGCACCTCCCTATAAATCACGCTGAGTGACTATACAGCTATAGCACCTCCCTATAAATCACACTGAATGACTATACAGCTATATCACCTCCCTATAAATCACACTGAATGACTATACAGCTATAGCACCTCCCTATAAATCACGCTGAGTGACTATACAGCTATAGCACCTCCCTATAAATCACACTGAATGACTATACAGCTATAGCACCTCCCTATAAATCACACTGAATGACTGTACAGCTATAGCACCTCCCTATAAATCACACTGAGTGACTATACAGCTATAGCGCCTCCCTATAAATCACACTGAATGACTATACAGCTATATCACCTCCCTATAAATCACACTGAATGACTATACAGCTACAGAACTCCCTATAAATCACACTGAATGACTATACAGCTATATCACCTCCCTATAAATCACACTGAATGACTATACAGCTATAGCTCCTCCCTATAAATCACACTGAATGACTATACAGCTATAGCTCCTCCCTATAAATCACACTGAATGACTATACAGCTATATCACCTCCCTATAAATCACACTGAATGACTATACAGCTATATCACCTCCCTATAAATCACACTGAATGACTATACAGCTATATCACCTCCCTATAAATCACACTGAATGACTATAAAGCTATAGCTCCTCCCTATAAATCACACTGAATGACTATACAGCTATAGCTCCTCCCTATAAATCACACTGAATGACTATACAGCTATAGCTCCTCCCTATAAATCACACTGAATGACTATACAGCTATATCACCTCCCTATAAATCACACTGAATGACTATACAGCTATATCACCTCCATATAAATCACACTGAATGACTATACAGCTATAGCACCTCCCTATAAATCACACTGAATGACTATACAGCTACAGAACTCCCTATAAATCACACTGAATGACTGTACAGCTATATCACCTCCCTATAAATCACACTGAGTGACTATACAGCTATAGCACCTCCCTATAAATCACACTGAATGACTATACAGCTATAGCACCTCCCTATAAATCACACTGAATGACTATACAGCTATATCACCTCCCTATAAATCACACTGAATGACTATACAGCTATAGCACCTCCCTATAAATCACGCTGAGTGACTATACAGCTATATCACCTCCCTATAAATCACACTGAATGACTATACAGCTATAGAACCTCCCTATAAATCACACTGAATGACTATACAGCTATAGCACCTCCCTATAAATCACACTGAATGACTATACAGCTATATCACCTCCCTATAAATCACACTGAATGACTATACAGCTACAGAACTCCCTATAAATCACACTGAATGACTATACAGCTATATCACCTCCCTATAAATCACACTGAATGACTATACAGCTATAGCACCTCCCTATAAATCACACTGAATGACTGTACAGCTATAGCACCTCCCTATAAATCACACTGAATGACTATACAGCTATAGCACCTCCCTATAAATCACACTGAATGACTATACAGCTATATCACCTCCCTATAAATCACACTGAATGACTATACAGCTATATCACCTCCCTATAAATCACACTGAATGACTATACAGCTATATAACCTCCCTATAAATCACACTGAATGACTATACAGCTATAGCACCTCCCTACAAACCACACTGAATGACTATACAGCTATATCACCTCCCTATAAATCACACTGAATGACTATACAGCAATATCACCTCCCTATAAATCACACTGAATGACTATACAGCTATAGCACCTCCCTATAAATCACACTGAATGACTATACAGCTTTATCACCTCCATATAAATCACACTGAATGACTATACAGCTATATCACCTCCCTATAAATCACACTGAATGACTATACAGCTATAGCACCTCCCTATAAATCACGCTGAGTGACTATACAGCTATATCACCTCCCTATAAATCACACTGAATGACTATACAGCTATAGCACCTCCCTATAAATCACGCTGAGTGACTATACAGCTATAGCACCTCCCTATAAATCACACTGAATGACTATACAGCTATAGCACCTCCCTATAAATCACACTGAATGACTGTACAGCTATAGCACCTCCCTATAAATCACACTGAGTGACTATACAGCTATAGCGCCTCCCTATAAATCACACTGAATGACTATACAGCTATATCACCTCCCTATAAATCACACTGAATGACTATACAGCTACAGAACTCCCTATAAATCACACTGAATGACTATACAGCTATATCACCTCCCTATAAATCACACTGAATGACTATACAGCTATAGCTCCTCCCTATAAATCACACTGAATGACTATACAGCTATAGCTCCTCCCTATAAATCACACTGAATGACTATACAGCTATATCACCTCCCTATAAATCACACTGAATGACTATACAGCTATATCACCTCCCTATAAATCACACTGAATGACTATACAGCTATATCACCTCCCTATAAATCACACTGAATGACTATAAAGCTATAGCTCCTCCCTATAAATCACACTGAATGACTATACAGCTATAGCTCCTCCCTATAAATCACACTGAATGACTATACAGCTATAGCTCCTCCCTATAAATCACACTGAATGACTATACAGCTATATCACCTCCCTATAAATCACACTGAATGACTATACAGCTATATCACCTCCATATAAATCACACTGAATGACTATACAGCTATAGCACCTCCCTATAAATCACACTGAATGACTATACAGCTACAGAACTCCCTATAAATCACACTGAATGACTGTACAGCTATATCACCTCCCTATAAATCACACTGAGTGACTATACAGCTATAGCACCTCCCTATAAATCACACTGAATGACTATACAGCTATAGCACCTCCCTATAAATCACACTGAATGACTATACAGCTATAGCACCTCCCTATAAATCACACTGAATGACTATACAGCTACAGAACTCCCTATAAATCACACTGAATGACTATACAGCTATATCACCTCCCTATAAATCACACTGAATGACTATACAGCTACAGAACTCCCTATAAATCACACTGAATGACTATACAGCTATATCACCTCCCTATAAATCACACTGAATGACTATACAGCTATAGCACCTCCATATAAATCACACTGAATGACTATACAGCTATATCACCTCCATATAAATCACACTGAATGACTATACAGCTATAGCACCTCCCTATAAATCACACTGAGTGACTATACAGCTATATCACCTCCCTATAAATCACACTGAATGACTATACAGCTATAGCACCTCCCTATAAATCACACTGAATGACTATACAGCTATAGCACCTCCGTATAAATCACACTGAGTGACTATACAGCTATATCACCTCCCTATAAATCAACCTGAATGACTATACAGCTACAGAACTCCCTATAAATCACACTGAATGACTATACAGCTGCAGAACTCCCTATAAATCACACTGAATGACTATACAGCTATATCACCTCCCTATAAATCACACTGAATGACTATACAGCTATAGCACCTCCCTATAAATCACGCTGAGTGACTATACAGCTATATCACCTCCCTATAAATCACACTGAATGACTATACAGCTATAGAACCTCCCTATAAATCACACTGAATGACTATACAGCTATAGCACCTCCCTATAAATCACTCTGAATGACTGTACAGCTATAGCACCTCCCTATAAATCACGCTGAGTGACTATACAGCTATATCACCTCCCTATAAATCACACTGAATGACTATACAGCTATAGCACCTCCCTATAAATCACGCTGAGTGACTATACAGCTATAGCACCTCCCTATAAATCACACTGAATGACTATACAGCTATAGCACCTCCCTATAAATCACACTGAATGACTGTACAGCTATAGCACCTCCCTATAAATCACACTGAGTGACTATACAGCTATAGCACCTCCCTATAAATCACACTGAATGACTATACAGCTATATCACCTCCCTATAAATCACACTGAATGACTATACAGCTATAGCACCTCCCTATAAATCACGCTGAGTGACTATACAGCTATATCACCTCCCTATAAATCACACTGAATGACTATACAGCTATAGAACCTCCCTATAAATCACACTGAATGACTATACAGCTATAGCACCTCCCTATAAATCACACTGAATGACTGTACAGCTATAGCACCTCCCTATAAATCACACTGAGTGACTATACAGCTATAGCACCTCCCTATAAATCACACTGAATGACTATACAGCTATATCACCTCCCTATAAATCACACTGAATGACTATACAGCTACAGAACTCCCTATAAATCACACTGAATGACTATACAGCTATATCACCTCCCTATAAATCACACTGAATGACTATACAGCTATAGCACCTCCCTATAAATCACGCTGAGTGACTATACAGCTATATCACCTCCCTATAAATCACACTGAATGACTATACAGCTATAGAACCTCCCTATAAATCACACTGAATGACTATACAGCTATAGCACCTCCCTATAAATCACACTGAATGACTGTACAGCTATAGCACCTCCCTATAAATCACGCTGAGTGACTATACAGCTATATCACCTCCCTATAAATCACACTGAATGACTATACAGCTATAGCACCTCCCTATAAATCACGCTGAGTGACTATACAGCTATAGCACCTCCCTATAAATCACACTGAATGACTATACAGCTATAGCACCTCCCTATAAATCACACTGAATGACTGTACAGCTATAGCACCTCCCTATAAATCACACTGAGTGACTATACAGCTATAGCACCTCCCTATAAATCACACTGAATGACTATACAGCTATATCACCTCCCTATAAATCACACTGAATGACTATACAGCTACAGAACTCCCTATAAATCACACTGAATGACTATACAGCTATATCACCTCCCTATAAATCACACTGAATGACTATACAGCTATAGCTCCTCCCTATAAATCACACTGAATGACTATACAGCTATAGCTCCTCCCTATAAATCACACTGAATGACTATACAGCTATATCACCTCCCTATAAATCACACTGAATGACTATACAGCTACATCACCTCCCTATAAATCACACTGAATGACTATACAGCTATAGCTCCTCCCTATAAATCACACTGAATGACTATACAGCTATAGCTCCTCCCTATAAATCACACTGAATGACTATACAGCTATAGCACCTCCCTATAAATCACACTGAATGACTATACAGCTATATCACCTCCCTATAAATCACACTGAATGACTATACAGCTATAGCACCTCCCTATAAATCACACTGAATGACTATACAGCTACAGAACTCCCTATAAATCACACTGAATGACTATACAGCTATATCACCTCCCTATAAATCACACTGAGTGACTATACAGCTATAGCACCTCCCTATAAATCACACTGAATGACTATACAGCTATAGCACCTCCCTATAAATCACACTGAATGACTATACAGCTATAGCACCTCCCTATAAATCACACTGAATGACTATACAGCTATAGCACCTCCCTATAAATCACACTGAATGACTATACAGCTATAGCACCTCCCTATAAATCACACTGAATGACTATACAGCTACAGAACTCCCTATAAATCACACTGAATGACTATACAGCTATAGCACCTCCCTATAAATCACACTGAATGACTATACAGCTACAGAACTCCCTATAAATCACACTGAATGACTATACAGCTATATCACCTCCCTATAAATCACACTGAATGACTATACAGCTACATTACTCCCTATAAATCACACTGAATGACTATACAGCTATAGCTCCTCCCTATAAATCACACTGAATGACTATACAACTATATCACCTCCCTATAAATCACACTGAATGACTATACAGCTATATCACCTCCCTATAAATCACACTGAATGACTATACAGCTATAGCACCTCCCTATAAATCACACTGAATGACTATACAGCTACAGAACTCCCTATAAATCACACTGAATGACTATACAGCTACAGAACTCCCTATATATCACACTGAATGACTATACACCTATAGCACCTCCCTATAAATCACACTGAATGACTATACAGCTACAGAACTCCCTATAAATCACACTGAATGACTATACAGCTATATCACCTCCCTATAAATCACACTGAATGACTATACAGCTACAGAACTCCCTATAAATCACACTGAATGACTATACAACTATATCACCTCCCTATAAATCACACTGAATGACTATACAGCTATATCACCTCCCTATAAATCACACTGAATGACTATACAGCTACAGCACCTCCCTATAAATCACACTGAATGACTATACAGCTACAGAACTCCCTATAAATCACACTGAATGACTATACAGCTATATCACCTCCCTATAAATCACACTGAATGACTATACAACTATATCACCTCCCTATAAATCACACTGAATGACTATACAGCTATATCACCTCCCTATAAATCACACTGAATGACTATACAGCTACAGCACCTCCCTATAAATCACACTGAATGACTATACAGCTACAGAACTCCCTATAAATCACACTGAATGACTATACAGCTATATCACCTCCCTATAAATCACACTGAATGACTATACAGCTATAGCACCTCCCTATAAATCACACTGAATGACTATACAGCTATATCACCTCCCTATAAATCACACTGAATGACTATACAGCTACAGAACTCCCTATAAATCACACTGAATGACTATACAGCTATATCACCTCCCTATAAATCACACTGAGTGACTATACAGCTATAGCTCCTCCCTATAAATCACACTGAATGACTATACAGCTATATCACCTCCCTATAAATCACACTGAATGACTATACAGCTATAGCACCTCCCTATAAATCACACTGAATGACAATACAGCTACAGAACTCCCTATAAATCACACTGAATGACTATACAGCTATAACACCTCCCTATAAATCACACTGAATGACTATACAGCTATATCACCTCCCTATAAATCACACTGAATGACTATACAGCTATATCACCTCCCTATAAATCACACTGAATGACTATACAGCTATAGCACCTCCCTATAAATCACACTGAATGACTATACAGCTATAGCTCCTCCCTATAAATCACACTGAATGACTATACAGCTATATCACCTCCCTATAAATCACACTGAGTGACTATACAGCTATAGCTCCTCCCTATAAATCACACTGAATGACTATACAGCTATATCACCTCCCTATAAATCACACTGAATGACTATACAGCTATATCACCTCCCTATAAATCACACTGAATGACTATACAGCTATTGCACCTCCCTATAAATCACACTGAATGACTATACAGCTATATCACCTCCCTATAAATCACACTGAATGACTATACAGCTATATCACCTCCCTATAAATCACACTGAATGACTATACAGCTATATCACCTCCCTATAAATCACACTGAATGACTATACAGCTATAGCACCTCCCTATAAATCACGCTGAGTGACTATACAGCTATATCACCTCCCTATAAATCACACTGAATGACTATACAGCTATTGCACCTCCCTATAAATCACACTGAATGACTATACAGCTATAGCACCTCCCTATAAATCACACTGAATGACTATACAGCTATAGCACCTCCCTATAAATCACACTGAATGACTATACAGCTATACCACCTCCCTATAAATCACACTGAATGACTATACAGCTACAGAACTCCCTATAAATCACACTGAATGACTATACAGCTATAGCACCTCCATATAAATCACACTGAATGACTATACAGCTATAGCACCTCCCTATAAATCACACTGAATGACTATACTGCTATATCACCTCCATATAAATCACATTGAGTGACTATACAGCTATAGCACCTCCCTATAAATCACACTGAATGAATATACAGCTACAGAACTCCCTATAAATCACACTGAATGACTATACAGCTACAGAACTCCCTATAAATCACACTGAATGACTATACAGCTATAGCACCTCCCTATAAATCACACTGAATGACTATACAGCTATATCACCTCCCTATAAATCACACTGAATGACTATACAGCTATATCACCTCCCTATAAATCACACTGAATGACTATACAGCTATAGCACCTCCCTATAAATCACACTGAATGACTATACAGCTATAGCACCTCCCTATAAATCACACTGAATGACTATACAGCTACAGAACTCCCTATAAATCACACTGAATGACTATACAGCTATAGCACCTCCCTATAAATCACACTGAATGACTATACAGCTATAGCACCTCCGTATAAATCACACTGAGTGACTATACAGCTATAGCACCTCCCTATAAATCACACTGAGTGACTATACAGCTATATCACCTCCCTATAAATCACACTGAATGACTATACAGCTACAGAACTCCCTATAAATCACACTGAATGACTATACAGCTACAGAACTCCCTATAAATCACACTGAATGACTATACAGCTATATCACCTCCATATAAATCACATTGAGTGACGATACAGCTATAGCACCTCCCTATAAATCACACTGAATGAATATACAGCTACAGAACTCCCTATAAATCACACTGAATGACTATACAGCTACAGAACTCCCTATAAATCACACTGAATGACTATACAGCTATAGCACCTCCCTATAAATCACACTGAATGACTATACAGCTATATCACCTCCCTATAAATCACACTGAATGACTATACAACTATATCACCTCCCTATAAATCACACTGAATGACTATACAGCTATAGCACCTCCCTATAAATCACACTGAATGACTATACAGCTACAGAACTCCCTATAAATCACACTGAATGACTATACAGCTATATCACCTCCCTATAAATCACAATGAATGACTATACAGCTATAGCACCTCCCTATAAATCACACTGAATGACTATACAGCTACAGAACTCCCTATAAATCACACTGAATGACTATACAGCTACAGAACTCCCTATAAATCACACTGAATGACTATACAGCTATATCACCTCCCTATAAATCACACTGAATGACTATACAGCTATAGCACCTCCCTATAAATCACACTGAATGACTATACAGCTATAGCACCTCCCTATAAATCACACTGAATGACTATACAGCTATATCACCTCCCTATAAATCACACTGAATGACTATACAGCTATAGCACCTCCCTATAAATCACACTGAATGACTATACAGCTATAGCACCTCCCTATAAATCACACTGAATGACTATACAGCTATAGCACCTCCCTATAAATCACACTGAATGACTATACAGCTATAGCACCTCCCTATAAATCACACTGAATGACTATACAGCTATAGCACCTCCCTATAAATCACACTGAGTGACTATACAGCTATAGCACCTCCCTATAAATCACACTGAATGACTATACAAATATAGCACCTCCGTATAAATCACACTGAGTGACTATACAGCTGTAGCACCTCCCTATAAATCACACTGAGTGACTATACAGCTATATCACCTCCTATAAATCACAATGAGTGACTATACAGCTATAGCACCTCCCTATAAATCACAGTGCATGACTATACAGCTATAGCACCTCCCTATAAATCACACTGAGTGACTATACAGCTATATCACCTCCCTATAAATCACACTGAATGACTATACAGCTATAGCACCTCCGTATAAATCACACTGACTGACTATACAGCTATAGCACCTCCCTATAAATCACACTGAATGACTGTACAGCTATAGCACCTCCCTATAAATCACACTGAGTGACTATACTGCTCCAGAGCCTCCTATTTATCACATTGAGTGACTATTCGACTACAGAACCCCCTTTTATATCACACTGTGTGACTATACAGCTACAGAACCCCATATATTTCACACTGCATGATTATACAGCTACAGAACCCTTTTATATAGCACACTGAGTGACGGTAGAGCTACAGAACCCCCTTACATACCACACTGCGTGATTATACATCTACAGGACTTCACTGTATATCACACTGTGTGACTATATACAGTGCCTACAAGTAGTATTCAACCCCCTGCAGATTTAGCAGGTTTACACATTTGGAATTAACTTGGCATTGTGACATTTGGACTGTAGATCAGCCTGGAAGTGTGAAATGCACTGCAGCAAAAAAGAATGTTATTTCTTTGTTTATTTTTTTTTTAAATTGTGGAAAGTCTTTTCAGAGGGTCATTTATTATTCAACCCCTCAACCCACCAGAATTCTGTTTGGTTCCCCTAAAGTATTAAGAAGTAGTTCAGGCACAAAGAACAATGAGCTTCACATGTTTGGATTAATTATCTCTTTTTCCAGCCTTTTCTGACTATTTAAGACCCTCCTCAAACTTGTGAACAGCACTCAAACATGGTCAAGATGAGAAAGACAAAGGAGCATTCCAAGGCCATCAGAGACAAGATCGTGGAGGGTCACAAGGCTGGCAAGGGGTACAAAACCCTTTCCAAGGAGTTGGGCCTACCTGTCTCCACTGTTCAGAGCATCATCCGGAAGTGGAAGGCTTATGGATCTACTGTTAGCCTTCCACGGCCTGGACAGCCTTTGAAAGTTTCCTCCCGTGCCGAGGCCAGGCTTGTCCGAAGAGTCAAGGCTAACCCAAGGACAACAAGGAAGGAGCTCCGGGAAGATCTCATGGCAGTGGGGACATTGGTTTCAGTCAATACCATAAGTAACGTACTCCACCGCAATGGTCTCCGTTCCAGACGAGCCCGTAAGGTACCTTTACTTTCAAAGCGTCATGTCAAGGCTCGTCTACAGTTTGCTCATGATCACTTGGAGGACTCTGAGACTGACTGGTTCAAGGTTCTCTGGTCTGATGAGACCAAGATCGAGATCTTTGGTGCCAACCACACACGTGACATTTGGAGACTGGATGGCACTGCATACGACCCCAAGAATACCATCCCTACAGTCAAGCATGGTGGTGGCAGCATCATGCTGTGGGGCTGTTTCTCAGCCAAGGGGCCTGGCCATCTGGTCCGCATCCATGGGAAGATGAATAGCACGGCCTACCTGGAGATTTTGGCCAAGAACCTCCGCTCCTCCATCAAGGATCTTAAGATGGGTCGTCATTTCATCTTCCAACAAGACAACGACCCAAAGCACACAGCCAAGAAAACCAAGGCCTGGTTCAAGAGGCAAAATATCAAGGTGTTGCAGTGGCCTAGTCAGTCTCCTGACCTTAACCCAATTGAAAACTTGTGGAAGGAGCTCAAGATTAAAGTCCACATGAGACACCCAAAGAACCTAGATAACTTGGAGAAGATCTGCATGGAGGAGTGGGCCAAGATAACTCCAGAGACCTGTGCCGGCCTGATCAGGTCTTATAAAAGACGATTATTAGCTGTAATTGCAAACAAAGCTTATTCCACAAAATATTAAACCTAGGGGTTGAATAATAATTGACCCACACTTTTATGTTTAAAATTTATAAAAATTTAACTGAGCAACAAAACTTTTTGGTTTGTAAGATTTATGCATCTGTTAATAAATCCTGCTCTTGCTTGAAGTTTGAAGGCTCTAACTTATTTGCATCTTATTAAACCTGCTAAATCTGCAGGGGGTTGAATACTACTTGTAGGCACTGTAGGTACCGGGCCCCCCCCTTATATCACACTAAGTGACTATACAGCTACAGGTACTTCCTATATGTCACTTAGATGTTTGGATCAGTATTCACAGACTGAGACTACACATTCTGTATCTGGCACATCAGTAGTGACGTAGTACATTGCATTCAGATTTAGGCTCTTTTATACTGGTAGCCCCCCTGATCGACTGTGCTAGACCATGCCACACGGTAGCTGCAGGGCATTATGGGGAATCCTGCACGGCCACACCGTGCATCATTAGTCCGCTCCGTGCGCCTCCAGCAATATGATAAAATGTCGCCTGCCATTTCTTCTTCACAAAGAGCTCTGAATTTTAGGTTTGTTTGTGGAATGCTCCTCACCTTTCTAGTCCTGACCACATTAGTTTACAAGTTTTATTTATTTTTTTCCCCACAAAACTCTTAATTGAAAATGTGTCCATTTCTACTGATGTGGATGTTAGGTTCAGTACCACAAACAACCTGTAGGCAAGGGGGGCGCTCTCTCTGGAAGAAGGTAGCTTTATTGTTAAAATTCTGGACAACCCCTTTAAATATAATGTTCTACTGTGTTCTGTTGGGGAAATCTGAGACAGTATTATAGACTCCTTCCGTGGAAGACCCAGGACATCTGTGCATAACTTATTTAGCCCAATCATTGCTGTGTAGTACTTCGTTTCTCCATGTGGTGGCGCCGGAGGGAATGCTTTTTATCAAGTTTCACCGCATGTTGCACCTGATGGCTGTGAGCCCCAGAATCCGGATACCCCGTGAGCAGCTTCTAGTCAGGGCGCCTTTCTATTCCAAAAGGGTGGTCCAAAAAAAAAAAAAAGACATCCCCTTTAAGGATATTAAAGGTTCCAATAAGTGAATCCGCTCTCGATGACCCTTAATATGGTGGAAAAGATACAAAGACTGGAAGTCTAGTTAAGCCACGGATCCATGATTTCTCCGCGCCCGGTGGTGGCACCTGCCGAGAGCGCGCAGATTAGGAGGTCCGATCATTGCTGAGAGGTTAAGAGACAATTGATTGAATTCCTAAGTGATATAGACCCGCGCTAGAAGACCAGCGCCGCCGAGCTCAGGCCCAGCACCACGGCCTGTGTGAACCACTCATATGTATGTTTAAAGGGAATGGATCAGCAGAAAATGACCCACAAAATCAGATTTTTGTAAGAAATGTATTTTTTAATATTATCTGCCTTAAAAAAAAGGTAAGCTGTGACATCACCTATAGTGAATGGGGGATCCTGTGTTATCTACTGTATATAGAGATGTTATCAGTCATTGTACAGGAGGAGGAGGTGAGCTGTGACATCACCTATAGTGAATGGGGGATCCTGTGTTATCTACTGTATATAGAGATGTTATCAGTCATTGTACAGGAGGAGGAGGTGAGCTGTGACATCACCTATTGTGAATGGTGGATCCAGTGTTATCTACTGTATATAGAGGTGTTATCAGTCATTGTACAGGAGGAGGAGGTGAGCTGTGACATCACCTATTGTGAATGGTGGATCCTGTGTTATCTACTGTATATAGAGGAGTTATCAGTCATTGTACAGGAGGAGGAGGTGAGCTGTGACATCATCTATTGTGAATGGTGGATCCTGTGTTATCTACTGTATATAGAGGTGTTATCAGTCATTGTACAGGAGGAGGAGGAGGTGAGCTGTGACATCACCTATAGTGAATGGTGGATCCTGTGTTATCTACTGTATATAGAGATGTTATCAGTCATTGTACAGGAGGAGGAGGTGAGCTGTGACATCACCTATTGTGAATGGTGGATCCAGTGTTATCTACTGTATATAAAGGTGTTATCAGTCATTGTACAGGAGGAGGAGGTGAGCTGTGACATCATCTATTGTGAATGGTGGATCCTGTGTTATCTACTGTATATAGAGGTGTTATCAGTCATTGTACAGGAGGAGGAGGAGGTGAGCTGTGACATCACCTATAGTGAATGGTGGATCCTGTGTTATCTACTGTATATAGAGATGTTATCAGTCATTGTACAGGAGGAGGAAGTGAGCTGTGACATCACCTATTGTGAATGGTGGATCCAGTGTTATCTACTGTATATAGAGGTGTTATCAGTCATTGTACAGGAGGAGGAGGTGAGCTGTGACATCATCTATTGTGAATGGTGGATCCTGTGTTATCTACTGTATATAGAGGTGTTATCAGTCATTCTACAGGAGGAGGAGGAGGTGAGCTGTGACATCACCTATAGTGAATGGTGCATCCTGTGTTATCTACTGTATATAGAGGTGTTATCAGTCATTGTACAGGAGGAGGAGGTGAGCTCTGACATCACCTATAGTGAATGGTGGATCCTGTGTTATCTACTGTATATAGAAGGGTTATCAGTCATTATACAGGAGGAGGAGGTGAGCTGTGATATCACCAATAGTGAATGGTGGATCCTGTGTTATCTACTGTATATATAGGTGTTATCAGTCATTGTACAGGAGGAGGAGGAGGTGAGCTGTGACATCGCCTATTGTGAATGGTGGATCCTGTGTTATCTACTGTATATAGAGGTGTTATCAGTCATTGTACAGGAGGAGGAGGTGAGCTGTGACATCACCTATAGTGAATGGTGGATCCTGTGTTATCTACTGTATATAGAGGTGTTATCAGTCATTGTACAGGAGGAGGAGGTGAGCTGTGACATCAACTATAGTGAATGGTGGATCCTGTGTTATCTACTGTATATATAGGTGTTATCAGTCATTGTACAGGAGGAGGAGGTGAGCTGTGACATCACCTATAGTGAATGGTGGATCCTGTGTTATCTACTGTATATAGATTATGGTTATCAGTCATTGTACAGGAGGAGAAGGTGAGCTGTGACATCATCTATTGTGAATGGTGGATCCTGTGTTATCTACTGTATATAGGGGTGTTATCAGTCATTGTACAGGAGGAGGAGGTGAGCTGTGACATCACCTATAGTGAATGGTGGATCCTGTGTTATCTACTGTATATAGAGGTGTTATCAGTCATTGTACAGGAGGAGGAGGTGAGCTGTGACATCACCTATAGTGAATGGTGGATCCTGTGTTATATACTGTATATAGAGGTGCTATCAGTCATTGTACAGGAGGAGGAGGTGAGCTGTGACATCACGTATAGTGAATGGTGGATCCTGTGTTATCTACTGTATATTGAGGTGTTATCAGTCATTGTACAGGAGGAGGAGGTGAGCTGTGACATCACCTATTGTGAATGGTGGATCCTGTGTTATCTACTGTATATAGATTATGGTTATCAGTCATTGTACAGGAGGAGAAGGTGAGCTGTGACATCATCTATTGTGAATGGTGGATCCTGTGTTATCTACTGTATATAGGGGTGTTATCAGTCATTGTACAGGAGGAGGAGGTGAGCTGTGACATCACCAATAGTGAATGGTGCATCCTGTGTTATCTACTGTATATAGAGGTGGTATCAGTCATTGTACAGGAGGAGGAGGAGGTGAGCTGTGACATCACCTATTGTGAATGGTGGATCCTGTGTTATCTACTGTATATAGAGGTGTTATCAGCCATTGTACAGGAGGAAGAGGTGAGCTGTGACATCACCTATTGTGAATGGTGGATCCTGTGTTATCTGCTGTATATAGAGGTATTATCAGTTATTGTACAGGAGGAGGTGAGCTGTGACATTTCCTATTGTGAATGGTGGATCCTCCGTTATCAACTGTATATAGAGGTGTTATCAGTCATTGTACAGGAGGAGGAGGTGAGTTGTGACATCACCTATTGTGAATGGTGGATCCTATGTTATCTACTGTATATAGAGGTGTTATCAGCCATTGTACAGGAGGAAGAGGTGAGCTGTGACATCACCTATTGTGAATGGTGGATCCTGTGTTATCTGCTGTATATAGAGGTATTATCAGTTATTGTACAGGAGGAGGAGGAGGTGAGCTGTGACATTTCCTATTGTGAATGGTGGATCCTCCGTTATCAACTGTATATAGAGGTGTTATCAGTCATTGTACAGGAGGAGGAAGTGAGCTGTGACATCACCTATTGTGAATCGTGGATCCTGTATTATCTACTGTATATAGATGTGTTATCAGTCATTGTACAGGAGGAGGAGGTGAGCTGTGATATCACCTATTGTGAATGGTGGATCCTGTATTATCTACTGTATATAGAGGTGTTATCAGTCATTGTACAGGAGGAGGGGGTGAGCTGTGACATCACCTATTGTGAATGGTGGATCCTGTGTTATCTACTGTATATAGAGGTGTTTTCAGCCATTGTACAGGTGGAGGAGGTGAGCTGTGACATCACCTATTGTGAATGGTGGATCCTGAGATAGAGAAGATATCAGTAATGATATCATGCTGTACATGATGTCCCCTAGGATCGGGCGCCCGCGCCCTTCATCCCGTACAGGGTGCTGTTCCTGGATGTCACTTACTGTACGTGTTAACCAGAAAAGCAAATGTGCAGCAGAGAAAACACCGGCAACGGGTGGGAGGTTTGTTCATCTAAACTGCCATGAATATTTAAAAGCTTAATTTTAATTATTAATTAGAAAATTTACTTTACTGACTATTTATTATACAAATGAAAAATGTGGTGTCTCAGCTGCTGCGGCGCATCAATGAAGCACATCACTGACATAGGCATGTTATGGGTTACATATGCAAGGCAGAGGAGATGGAGCAAAGCTGCAGAAATGCCCAGGTTATATCAGCTGTACATATATAATTATATACAAGAGAAGCCCAGGTTATACTTGAATTCTCCATATCACTATAGAAAAAGATAACTTTTAGGATATAGACAATGACTGCACCAGCAGAATAGTGAGTGCAGCTCTGGGGTATAATACAGGAGGTAACTCAGGATCAGTAATGTAATGTATGTACACAGTGACTGCACCAGCAGAATAGTGAGTGCAGCTCTATAGTATAATACAGGATGTAACTCAGGATCAGTAATGTAATGTATGTACACTGTGACTGCACCAGCAGAATAGTGAGTGCAGCTCTGGAGGATAATACAGGATGTTACTCAGGATTAGTAATGTAATGTATGTACACAGTGACTGCATCAGCAGAATAGTGAGTGCAGCTCTGGAGTATAATACAGGATGTAACTCAGGATCAGTAATGTAATGTATGTACACAGTGACTGCACCAGCAGAATAGTGAGTGCAGCTCTGGGGTATAATGCAGGAAGTAACTCAGGATCAGTAATGTAATGTATGTACACAGTGACTGCACCAGCAGAGTAGTGAGTGCAGCTCTGGAGTATAATACAGGAGGTAACTCAGGATCAGTAATGTATTGTATGTACACAGTGACTGCACCAGCAGAATAGTGAGTGCAGCACTGGAGTATAATACAGGAGGTAACTCAGGATCAGTAATGTAATGTATGTACACAGTGACTGCACCAGCAGAATAGTGAGTGCGGCTCTGGAGTATAATACAGGATGTAACTCAGGATCAGTAATGTAATGTATGTACACAGTGACTGCACCAGCAGAATAGTGAGTGCAGCTCTGGAGTATAATACAGGAAGTAACTCAGGATCAGTAATGTAATGTATGTACACAGTGACTGCACCAGCAGAATAGTGAGTGCAGCTCTGGAGTATAATACAGGAAGTAACTCAGGATCAGTAATGTAATGTATGTACACAGTGACTGCACCAGCAGAATAGTGAGTGCAGCTCTGGGGTATAATACAGGAAGTAACTCAGGATCAGTAGTGTAATGTATGTACACAGTGACTGCACCAGCAGAATAGTGAGTGCAGCTCTGGGGTATAATACAGGATGTAACTCAGGATCAGTAATGTAATGTATGTACACGGTGACTGCACCAGCAGAATAGTGAGTGCGGCTCTGGAGTATAATACAGGAAGTAACTCAGGATCAGTAATGTAATGTATGTACACAGTGACTGCACCAGCAGAATAGTGAGTGCAGCTCTGGAGTATAATACAGGAAGTAACTCAGGATCAGTAATGTAATGTATGTACACAGTGACTGCACCAGCAGAATAGTGAGTGCAGCTCTGGAGTATAATACAGGAAGTAACTCAGGATCAGTAATATAATGTATGTACACAGTGACTGCACCAGCAGAATAGTGAGTGCAGCTCTGGGGTATAATACAGGATGTAACTCCGGATCAGTAATGTAATGTATGTACACAGTGACTGCACCAGCAGAATAGTGAGTGCAGCTCTGGGGTATAATACAGGATGTAACTCCGGATCAGTAATGTAATGTATGTACACAGTGACTGCACCAGCAGAATAGTGAGTGCAGCTCTGGAGTATAATACAGGATGTAACTCCGGATCAGTAATGTAATGTATGTACACAGTGACTGCACCAGCAGAATAGTGAGTGCAGCTCTGGGGTATAATACAGGATGTAACTCCGGATCAGTAATGTAATGTATGTACACAGTGACTGCACCAGCAGAATAGTGAGTGCAGCTCTGGGGTATAATACAGGAGGTAACTCAGGATCAGTAATGTAATGTATGTACACAGTGACTGCACCAGCAGAATAGTGAGTGCAGCTCTGGGGTATAATACAGGAGGTAACTCAGGATCAGTAATGTAATGTATGTACACAGTGACTGCACCAGCAGAATAGTGAGTGCACTCCTGTTTTTGTGTCAGTAATGCTTGTGATCTCGGTGATTGACACTTTCTGCAGCCATGTGTGATGGATGAGCTGGCCGGGGTGACTGCACTGAAGGTTGGAGCTGTTGGCCGGTGGCCCGGTGCCGACATTCAGCTGAGGTCATTACTCGGTTCTCAGCTGATTCTCGTGTGCTTTGTGCTGGACGCAGGGATGAATGAACTGGTTTTGTCTTAATTATGTGTCGTTTCCGCTCAGTCTCCGTCTTCCTGGACTCCGCACAGATGCACTTTATTGGGTGGGTTTCCCCCTCAATCAGGGGTGAAAATATTTCTCTTTTAGAAACTGAATCTATTAGCTGGTAATGTGTAAGGGATATTCCAGAAGGGGTTTTATTCTTTAATTTAACTTTATTTCACATTATTTTTTTTGTACATTTCTAATATTTGTGGCACTGTAGCGTCATCCTCTCTGCTAAGGACCCCTAAAGATTGAGACACAAGCAAACAGCATAGAAGAGACAGGGATTATGGCACCAGATTTACTCATGTGTCCACTTTTGCCTCTTAAATTTGTTTTTTGACTCCTTTTTCTTTAAAACCCTCAGCAGGCTGCAATCCCCATGACAATCACTAGGTGACCACATAGAGACACATATTGCAAAAACCTTTCCAGACAGAGTATCACAGAATCTTGTTTCTTACAAGTTGCTGATTGATCACTACTCACCTCAGGGCACAAGCACCACTCATCTCAGGGCACAAGCACCACTTACCTCAGGGCACAAGCACCACTTACCTCAGGACACAAGCACCGCTCACCTCAGGGCACAAGCACCGCTCACCTCAGCGCACAAGCACCACTCACCTCAGGACACAAGCACCACTTACCTCAGGACACAAGCACCGCTCACCTCAGGACACAAGCACCACTCATCTCAGGGCACAAGCACTACTCACCTCAGTAAACAAGCACCGCTCTCCTCAGTAAACAAGCACCACTCACCTCAGGACACAAGCACCGCTCACGTCAGGGCACAAGCACCACTCACCTCAGGACACAAGCACCACTTACCTAAGGACACAAGCACCGCTCACCTCAGGACACAAGCACCACTCATCTCAGGGCACAAGCACTACTCACCTCAGTAAACAAGCACCGCTCTCCTCAGTAAACAAGCACCACTCACCTCAGGACACAAGCACCGCTCACCTCAGGGCACAAGCACCACTCACCTCAGGGCACAAGCACCACTCATCTCAGAGCACAAGCACCACTCACCTCAGGACACAAGCACCACTTACCTCAGTACACAAGCACCCCTCACCTCAGGACACAAGCACCGCTCATCTTGTGACGTTTTCAGCCACGTTAAAACCTATGTGAACTGTGTAATGCAGGAGAAACTTGACATTTCTAATCCTTAATGCAATATATGGTATAGGACCCTATTCACTAGCACCATTTATATTGTTGGTGTCTTATTTGTGCCTTCGTGGCCCCCTGAGTACATCTGCTTTCTCTTCACTCCCTGTAATCTCCATTGATTATAACATTTTAGGAGATGGAAATAAAACATGAATGGATGAGCAGGTCTGGGTGGGTACACGGACCCCGGGATTTGATGCAGCAAGGCATGTGGGCATTCTAGACTGTGGAGACTCACCAGGAATCTCAGAGGCAGCAGGACAGAGGAAGGGCAACCAGCAGGGATGGATGGAAGCACAACCACAAAAAGCACGGGTGGTGGAGCACATCATACATAGGACCAGAGTCTCAATCCCAAGGCACAGGTGTGTGTCTAAATGGCTCGTAAGTAGGTTCCCACTGGACAACCTGCAAAACCCAACGTGGAGCACAACAAAGGGCAGCAGACCCATGGGAATGAAAGAGAACAAGGATACCCGGGATGGTTGCCTGCATAAATGGGCTTTAAATGGATTTAAAGAGATCATTGATCAAAGTTGGCCAATATTTCTTTACTGTTCTCCAATCCCAAATCAAACTGGATCAACTTTTAATATTTTTTTTTTCTAAATTTGTTAAAAAAAAAACAAAACATTTTTTAAAAAAGCAGAAAAAGTAATAAACGAATTGGGAATGAAAAGCTGGAAGGTCAAGATCTCTCCTCCGAGAAGAAGACCGCATTGGGTTGGAGCATCTGAGTGAGTAAACGATGGCGGGTAATTTCCACGATGCTTTTTAGACATTTTTCCATGCAGACCTCATCGGCTTTATGGACATGATGATTATTCCTATCACAGGGCTCGTTCCCGTTCTTCCAGAACAGAACATGGCAGAGTTCATCCTGAACGCATCCTCTCCGACGTTAATTAACCTACTTACTCGACCAGTCCCTCTAAATGATGGAGAGGTTACCACTGGCGGCTTTATGTTCCTTGAAAAGGTTATTATTTCCAATATCATTTTGATGTAATGACGGCAGATGGAGGCCTTGTTATGTTAGTCAAAGAAGCCGTAAGTGTGAGTCGCTGAACCGTGCTGATGTAAAATGTCTGCACAGTCACTTTCATGTTAAATGACATTTCTCACTCGCTCATAACTTTCTCCGTCGAGGACCATTAAACCGACTCCCTTCTGCTTTCTCTGCACATCACAAATTACATCCCTAATTTAGCTTCATTACATTTCATATGATTATCAGGGAAAAAAGGAGATGGAATATTCGCATTTCTTTTGCATGTGAAACTTTTAATTTGTGACAAAATTTGGTAAAAAAAAATTAAGGTAAAACAATTTGGTAAAAAATCAACGATCTCTGGCAAATATTAAACGTTCATGATTCATGAATATAAAAAAAGACTTTAAGGGACACATTTTTTGTAACCAGAGGAGTATCCAAGAGGCACCTGTGCATTGGTAGAGGTCTACCCAACTTTACGATGGTTACGGTATGTGCTGGACTCGTGTTTAGTGGACAACCATGGTTTGAAGTGATGGGCCACTAAAGGACTGTACTCAGGAACCTCATGCGCTGGCTGGTTTCCAGTAGAGTTGAGCGAATATGTTCAGAAATGTTCTGAATTTGCCATATTTGTGCCATATTGGTACCCTATTCGTGCCGAATTTATGTTTGACGATTTTTTCCGTACATATTAGTTCATTTCTACTCCCATTAACTCCAGTGACGTTCAGCTCTGTTCGGCGAATATTGCAAATACAATATTGGCCTCCGATCATAATTTGAACCGAATTTTGAAAAATTCGCTCAACTCTAGTCCCCAGGCCCTCGTTCTCTGGCTGATCTCTGGGTTTTGTTTTTGTTCATAGGCCATGTTTTTGGCTTTGTGGAGCATGTTGATTTCAGGTTCTATGGAAGACTTTGTTGATTTGAGTAGGGTTAAAGGGAACCTGTCACCTGAATTTGGCGGGACTGGTTTTGGGTCATTTGGGCGGAGTTTTCGGGTGTTTGATTCACCCTTTCCTTACCCGCTGGCTGCATGCTGGCTGCAATATTGGATTGAAGTTCATTCTCTGTCCTCCATAGCCTTGTGCAGGCGTGTACTATGGAGGACAGAGAATGAACTTCAATCCAATATTGCAGCCAGCATGCAGCCAGCGAGTAAGGAAAGGGTTAATAAAAACACCCAAAAACCCCGCCTCCATGGCTGAAGATTGTTCCCTCCAAATTCAGGTGACAGAGTCCCTTTAAGTGGTGAAACGTGCCTGAAATTGAGCTAGATTTCCTGGTAATAGCTTTGCCCATAGCTGGACTTCTGCTTGGTAAATAACTAGGTCTTGAACAGAGAGAGTATGCTAAAACTAAAGAACTATTTTCAGACTAGTCCCTATGCTCTTGATCTGTGTCTTGTTTTTGGGCCATCATATTTTGGCTGACTTTTGGGCTCTTGTCCTCGTGCTGGATTTTGGGCAGTTGTCCCCTGGCATTTGACCCCTAGTTGGTCATTTGAGTCCTTATCCTCTGAGCTTTTTTTGTCCTGCTTCTAGTCTCCAGCCCTTGTCCTGTAGTATTCGACTCCTAGCTGGTCTTTGGCTCCCTATGCTTTGATTCATCTCCAACCTCTTCTACATCTAGTCTCTAGCCATGGTCCTCTGGTATTCGACCTCTGGCTGGTCTGTTAGTCTATATCCTCCGACTGGTCTCCAGTTTCTTCTCCTACATCTAATTTCTGGTCCTTGTCCTCTGACTAGCCTCAGTGCCCTTCACTCTAGCTGGTTTGTGGGCTTTTGGCCTTGTTTGTCATGTAAGACTTTGTCTCCCCGCTCATCATATACTCCTTTCTTCCTTGGTTTCTTCATCTGCAGCTGGTCTGAGCTTGAGCGTCCCAGAGCTGGGGCCGTGCGTTCAACCCTCTCATTCAATTAGTTTGTTGAAGATCAGCCGGTAACGTGATGTCCCAAGGGCGGAGGAGCAGAGTGGGCGCTCTCCAGGCTTCTGCTTTATTGATAGGCCCTAAACTAAATGTCCTTATTAATTACTAATCATTAATAGAGAGAGCATGAGATGTCTTCTGCCGAGCTAATGAGTCTCCCCTTCACCCAGTAATATCAGATTATTACTGTTTACATGATATTTCAGACTTCACATTGAAATTGTAGAGATTTATAGCACACAGATAGATGATAGATATATAATAGATAGATAGGTAATAGATGGATGATAGATAGAGATATACAGATAAATAGATGATAGATAGATAATTGATGGATAATAGATAATAGATAGATGATAGATAATAGATAGATAATAGATAGATGATAGATAATAGATAGATAGATAATTGATAGGTAATAGATGGATGATAGATAGATAATAGATATATAATAGATGGATAATAGATAGATGATAGATAGATATGTAATAGATAATGGATAGATAATAGATAGATAGATAATAGATAGATAGATAATAGATAGATAGGTAGATAGGTAATAGATGGATGATAGATAGACATATTGATTGTTCTTCCTAATTCATTCTGAAAAACATAATTATATAAATTTAAATTTTGACCAAAAAAACTAAGTGGCTGTTCCCAAGAAAAAAAATAACAACATACAGTTTTATAGAAAGTCAAGGGGTGCTCACTGCAAAAAAAAGTTGGTGCTCAGAAGAAATTATCAATAAATTATAGTTTATGCAATTTATTCCAAGTGAAGGCAAAAAAACCTATCATTTATTGAGTGCCGAAGATCTTTCTTTTTCTTAACATACGGTTTTATAACACCAAGGACAAAAAATCTACAGAATATACTATTATAAAAGTGAACAATGACTGTACTACATGCAAAACTTTTCTAAACTATGGTTGTTATAAAAATGTAATCAAATAGAACAGTATTATAGTAGTTCTATTCTTGTACATAGGGGCAGTATTATAGTAGTTATATTCCTGTACATAGGGGCAGTATTATAGTAGTTACATTCTTGTACATAGGGGCAGTATTATAGTAGTTATATTCTTGTACATAGGGGCAGTATTATAGTAGTTATATTCTTGTACATAGGGGCAGTATTATAGTAGTTACATTCTTGTACATAGGGGCAGTATTATAGTAGTTATATTCTTGTACATAGGAGCAGTATTATAGTAGTTATATTCTTGTACATAGGAGCAGTATTATAGTAGATATATTCTTGTACATAGGGGCAGTAATAATAATATAATAATAATAATTTTTATTTATATAGCGCCAACATATTCCGCAGCGCTTTACAAATTATAGAGGGGACTTGTACAGACAATAGACATTACAGCATAACAGAAATATAGTTCAATACAGATACCAGGAGGAGTGAGGGCCCTGCTGCTCGCAAGCTTACAAACTATGAGGAAAAGGGGAGACACGAGAGGTGGATGATAACAATTGCTTTAGTTATTCGGACCGGCCATAGTGTAAGGCTCAGGTGTTCATGTAAAGCTGCATGAACCAGTTATCTGCCTAAGTATGTAGCAGTACAGACACAGAGGGCTATTAACTGCATAAAGTGTATGAGAACATGATGCGAGGAACCTTTTTTTTTTTTTTTTTTTTTTTTAAATAGGCCACACAGGGATCGTTAGGTTAATGCATTGAGGCGTTAGGCCAGTCTGAACAAATGAGTTTTTAGGGTACGCTTAAAACTGTGGGGATTAATCGTATTAACCTAGGTAGTGAATTCCAAAGAATCGGCGCAGCACGTGTAAAGTCTTGGAGACGGGAGTATTATAGTCGTTCTATTCTTGTACATAGGAGCAGTATTATAGTAGTTATATTATTGTTCATAGGGGCAGTATTATAGTAGTTATATTCTTGTACATAGGGGCAGTATTATAGTAGTTATATTATTGTTCATAGGGGCAGTATTATAGTAGTTATATTCTTGTACATAGGGGCAGTATTATAGTAGTTATATTCTTGTACATAGGGGCAGTATTATAGTAGTTATATTCTTGTACATAGGGGCAGTATTATAGTAGTTATATTCTTGTACATAGGGGCAGTATTATAGTAGTTATATTATTGTTCATAGGGGCAGTATTATAGTAGTTATATTCTTGTACATTGGGGCAGTATTATAGTAGTTATATTCTTGTACATAGGGGCAGTATTATAGTAGTTATATTATTGTTCATAGGAGCAGTATTATAGTAGTTATATTCTTGTACATTGGGGCAGTATTACTGTAGTTTTATTCTTGTACATCGGGCAGTATTATAGTAGTTATATTCCTGTACATAGGAGCAGTATTATAGTAGTTATATTCTTGTACATAGGGGCAGTATTATAGTAGTTATATTCTTGTACATAGGAGCAGTATTATAGTAGTTATATTCTTGTACATAGGGGCAGTATTATAGTAGTTATATTCTTGTACATAGGAGCAGTATTATAGTAGTTATATTCTTGTACATAGGGGCAGTATTATAGTAGTTATATTCTTGTACATAGGGGCAGTATTATAGTAGTTATATTCTTGTACATAAGGAGCAGTATTATAGTAGTTATATTCCTGTACATAGGAGCAGTATTATAGTAGTTATATTCTTGTACATAGGAGCAGTATTATCTACTATATAATTGTCTAAGGGTTACTTCCGTCTGTATGTCTGTCCTTCTGTCACGGTTATTCGTTCGCTGATTGGTCTCGCCAGCTGCCTGTCATGGCTGCCGCGACCAATCAGCGATGGGCACAGTCCGATTAGTCCCTCCCCTACTCCCCTGCACTCACTGCCCGGCGCCCGCTCCGTAATCCCCTCCACTCACCGCTCACACAGGGTTAATGGCAGCGGTAACGATCCTCATTGTAACGCACTCCGTTACCGCCGCTATTAACCATGTGTGTCCCCAACTATTTACTATTGATGCTGCCCATGCAGCATCAATAGTAAAAATATGTCATGTTAAAAATAATTAAAAAAAACAAAAACCTGCTATATTCACCCTCCGCCGCCTTTCCCGCTCAGCGCCACGCTCCCGGGACCACTCCATTGCAAGCGGCAGCTTCCGCTCCCGAGCTGGTGTGCGACAAGGACCTGCCGTGATGTCACGGTCATGTGACCGCGACGTCATCCTAGGTCCTACTCACACCAGCTCGGGACCGGAAGCTGCCGCTTGCAATGGAGCGGTCCCGGGAGCGTGGCGCTGAGCGGGAAAGGTGGCGGATGGTAAGTATAGCAGGACTTCAACGGGCTATAGGTGAGTATATCTTTTTTTTTTTTTTTAATGTCTCTATACTACGTGGCTCTGTGCTGGGCAATATACGTGACTGGGCAATATACTATGTGGCTCTGCCATATACTACGTGACTGAGCAATATACTACATGGCTCTGCTATATACTACGTGCCTGGACAATACAATATACTATGTGGCTCTGCTACATACTATGTGGCTGGACAATATACTCCGTCGCTGGGCAATATACTACGTGGCTGGACAATATACTCCGTCGCTGGGCAATATACTATGTGACTGGGCTATATACTATGTGGCTGGGCAATATACTACGTGACTGGGCAATATGCTACGTCACTGGGCAATATACTACTTGACTGGGCAATATAGTACGTCACTGGGCAATATACTACATGGCTGGCCAATATAGTACGTGGCTGGGCAATATACTACGTGACTGGGCAATATACTACGTGACTGGGCAATCTAATTTGTGACTGGGCAATATACTACTTGACTGGGCAATATAATTCGTGACTGGCAATATACTACGTGGCTGGGCAATATACTACGTGACTGGGCAATATGCTACGTCACTGGGCAATATACTACTTGACTGGGCAATATAGTACGTCACTGGGCAATATACTACATGGCTGGCCAATATAGTACGTGGCTGGGCAATATACTACGTGACTGGGCAATATACTACGTGACTGGGCAATCTAATTTGTGACTGGGCAATATACTACTTGACTGGGCAATATAATTCGTGACTGGCAATATACTACGTGGCTGGGCAGTATACTACGTGGCTGGGCAATATACTACGTGACTGGGCAATATACTACGTGGCTGGGCAATATAATACGTGACTGGGCAATATGCTACGTGGCTGGGCAATATACTACGTGGCTGGTCAATATACTACGTGGCTGGGCAATATACTATGTCGCTGGGCAATATACTACGTGGCTGGGCAATATACTACGTGGCTGGGCAATATACTATGTCGCTGGGCAATATACTACGTGGCTGGGCAATATACTACGTCACTGGGCAATATACTACGTGACTGGGCAATATACTATGTGACTGGGCAATATACTACGTCGCTGGGCAATATACTACGTGGTTGGGCAATATACTACGTGACTGGGCAATATACTACGTGGCTGGGCAATATACTACGTGACTGGGCAATATACTACGTGGTTGGGCAATATACTACGTGGCTGGGCAATATACTACGTGGCTGGGCAATATACTACGTGGCTAGGCAATATACTATGTGACTGGGCAATATACTACGTGGCTGGGCAATATACTACGTGGCTGGGCAATATACTACGTGGCTGGGCAATATACTACGTCGCTTTGCAATCATTTATTTAATTATGTGTGTTTTATTTTTTTGTTTTATTTTTATTGTAGATTATCATTGTCACGATATTGTATGAAATATAATATGATTTTGTAGCGGGGGCTGACCCCCCCTTCTCCCCCCTTTTCTCTTTGGCTCCCTTTGTTTCTGAATGTGTGTGTAGAAGAGCTTTTATGGCTTCTTGCTGCATTCCTGACTTTCAGCTCCCAAATCTCTCATGCCCCTCCTAAAGGAATTTTTATGATCGGTATAGATGCATAGACAGTTGAACCAGCTGAAACTGGTTGGATCTCCCTTGTAAAACATGAGGTTCTTTGTCCTAATATTGCATGATCGTGAACTGGCCCACTCCCGGGACCAAGAAACAGGTGATGTCCTTCCTGGGCACTGCAGGGTACTATAGGCGTTTCGTGCAGCACTATAGTAGCCTGGCAAAACCCTTGACGGACCTCACCAGGAAGAAGATACCCCACATCGTCAACTGGACCGACGGCTGTGAGGGGGCCTTCCAGGCGTTGAAAACAGCACTGTGCAACGCCCCTGTGTTGCAAGCAGTCGACAGCAGATGACCGTTCTTGGTACAGACTGATGCCAGCGAGTTTGACCTTGGTGCTGTACTCAGCCAGGTTGACTCGGAGGACCAAGAGCACCCTGTGTTGTACCTGAGCCAGAAACTTTTGCCGAGGGAAGTGGCCTACTCCACCATCGAGAAGGAGTACCTGGCCATAGTCTGGGCCCTGCAACGCTTGCAGCCCTACTTGTACGGTCGCACCTTCACTGTGGTGACCGACCACAACCCTCTGTGCTGGCTAAACGCCATGTGTGGAACCAACGGCAGGTTGCTACGCTGGAGCCTTGCCCTTCAGCAGTTTGACTTCACCATTGAGCACAAAACGGGCAGGGATCATGGCAATGCAGATGGACTGTCCCACCAGGCTGAACCTGTTGAGGTGCGCATGGAGGCGTACCGAGGGGTTCTGCCTCCATAGTGCAGACCAATAGGGGGAGGTGTCACGATATTTTATGAAATATAATATGATTTTGTAGCTGCGGGCTAACCCCCCCTCCCCTTCTCGCTCTGGCTCCCTTTTGCTTCTGAATGTGTGTGTAGAAGAGCTTTTATGGCTTCTTGCTGCATTCCTGACTTTCAGCTCCCAAATCCCTCATGCCCCTCCTAAAGGAATTTTTACGATCGGTATAGATGCATAGGCAGTTGAACCAGCTGAAACTGGTTGGATCTCCCTTGCAAAACATGAGGTTCTTTGTCCTAATATTGGTCCAATGATTTGGGCTAGAATGAGTACATATTGCTAAAGTCCATCGGCGCATCTATCCATCACGGTAAACGCGGGCTTCTAGTTCCAACAGGGACAGAGTATGGATTTCTCTGGAACTATGCATCGCATCAAGCCCAACTTTGGTCTCATTAGAACGCCAATGTTAAAATAAGGTGAATGCTGGGTGTGTTATGATTCTGACATGTTCTGGACCGAACATACACAAATTATATGAATTGGAGAAAACTAGAAGGCTGAAGATAGAGGAGGGTCTGAGTAGACCAGCCCTGTTGGTGATGTCACGGGCTGCGGTTTATAAGTTTCTGCCAGGCCCCCAGCAGTGAGTTTTACCTGAGAAGCCCTGACTGCTAGCCCTGATGAACTGGGACATATGGGAACTCCCCCCACTAGCCTGGTTGCCTGCAATGTCCTGAACACATGTAAGTGTTAATTTCTCATTTAACCCCTGTTATTTTTATAATTACCTTGTACATATTTTCAATTGTCTCATATTGTAACATCCTTGTAATATTTTTCATAAACACTGCCTAATTTTAATGGAGTAAAATATTGAAAATACTAGATTCATTCTTCCTGTTCTAAAACGGACCCAATAGCCAGTACATAGCAGGCAGCCTTTCTGGCGACTAATTACCCAGGGTGCAATACCTAATTTGACCTGAGAGTAAGGGGGCGCCAGAGAGCTGCAAATTTCAAGTGGACCTGTAAGCGGGATATACATAAATCCCTGCAGTTCGTGGTACATTGAAGAGCAGTGGGATACCTAAAATAAGCCCCTGCTGTAAACTAAGAGGTCAATAGCCTTGTGTGTGTTTTTTCATCACATTCCAGCAGTGGAGGGATAACTAAGATAAGCCCCCTGCACATGTGATAGCCGTCTGTTGGCCTAAAGTCACCCCGATTCATGACGTAGGGGTGACGGTCACAGTGTGAATCGTGACATATTGGTGGCAGCGGTGTGGATTTGTGACAAATTGGGGGCAGCGGTGGGATTCGTGACAAATTGGTGGCAGCGGTGGGATTCGTGACAATCATATTACTATTTATATTTTATTATATATTTTTAATATATATATATATATATATATATATGTGTGTGTGTGTGTGTGTGTGTGTGTGTGTTTTAAGATTATTCTTTTATTTATTAGTTTTTATTTTGTGGTAAATTATAATAGTTTATTTTGTAGCATTTATTTTTATATTTTTGTTTATTTTTTTTGCACGGTGGCACAGTGGGTAGCACTGCTGCCTTGTAGCGCTGGGGTCCATGGTTCAAATCCCACCAAGGACAACATCTTCAAGGAGTTTGTATGTTCTCCCCGTGTTTGCGTGGGTTTCCTCCGGGTACTCCGGTTTCCTCCCACATTCCAAAGACATACTGATACTGATGATAATTTCAGTAAAGCTGTGGAATTAATGGTGCTATGTAAGTGAGTAATATAAATAAGTAACATATAAATAGTAGCAGATGTATTATAAATAATATTTTTATTTATACCTTATTTGTTTCTTGCTTTTTGATTATTACTGTTTAATTTTCTAAATCTTTTTTATATATTTTTTTCAGTTTTTACTTAATTATTTTATGTTTTAGTTTCATTTTTTTATTCTTTTATTTTTTCACACCGTGATGGGTGAGTCTAATCATACTTCCTTAGTAATGTTTAATTTACTAGGAAAAAAAACAACTTAAGAATGTCTAATAATCGGATAATAGGGTTTCTGGAAATCGGGTGGCAGCGCGGCCTCTCTGTGTTCTCTAGATATGAAGGGAAGTCTATTGAATGAAAAATTCCTTAATCCCAACAATGTGACATCTTTTCCCACTTCCTCTGTGGTTTGTGACCCCGGTCGATTCCCTCGGTAGAAGCCAATGAGGGCCGGGGTCTCCTGCTGTCACCATTTGGCAGTCGAACAATGAACAAGTGACCGCTGCTGACTAATTCTATTGAGGCCGGAGAGTGGAGCGGTGACAAGCTCCACATTGTGAGTGACGGAGACCTGGAGTGACAAAACCGCCACACAGAGAAACGCCACTTCACTCCCCGCCACCCTTCTGCCCGCTGTCCTGCGCCATCCTGTCAATACATTTCTATTTATGTCCCAATCCAGATAGTTAATAAAAAAAAGGATAAATTAGTAAAAGTGACATTTTGTAAAAATGACCCCCACAGATTTTATATCGTGAGTCACCATACAAAATATCTTTCAAACTGAATTGAATTTGATCTCAGTGTATACAGAGATACATGATAAGATCCTGTCTGTAGTCACCACTAGGGGGAGCTCTCTATATACAGAGATACATGATAAGATTCTGTCTGCAGCCACCACTAGGGGGAGCTCTCTGTATACACAGATACATGATAAGATCCTGTCTGCAGTCACCACTAGGGGGAGCTCCCTGTATACAGAGATACATGATAAGATCCTGTCTGCAGTCACCACTAGGGGGAGCTCCCTGTATACAGAGATACATGATAAGATCCTGTCTGCAGTCACCACTAGGGGGAGCTCCCTGTATACAGAGATACATGATAAGATCCTGTCTGCTGCCACCACTAGGGGAAGCTCCCTGTATACAGAAATACATGATAAGATTCTGTCTGCAGCCACCACTAGGGGGAGCTCCCTGTATACATAGATACATGATAAGATCCAGTCTGCAGCCACCACTAGGGGGAGCTCCCTGTATACAGAGATACATGATAAGATCCTGTCTGCAGCCACCACTAGGGGGAGCTCCCTGTATACAGAGATACATGATAAGATCCTGTCTGCAGCCACCACTAGGGGGAGCTCCCTGTATACAGAGATGAATGATAAGATTCTGTCTGCAGCCACCACTAGGGGGAGCTCCCTGTATACAGAGATACATGATAAGATCCTGTCTGCAGCCACCACTAGGGGGAGCTCCCTGTATACAGAGATACATGATAAGATCCTGTCTGCAGTCACCACTAGGGGGAGCTCCCTGTATACAGAGATACATGATAAGATCCAGTCTGCAGCCACCACTAGGGGGAGCTCCCTGTATACAGAGATGAATGATAAGATTCTGTCTGCAGCCACCACTAGGGGGAGCTCCCTGTATACAGAGATACATGATAAGATCCTGTCTGCAGTCACCACTAGGGGGAGCTCCCTGTATACACAGATACATGATAAGATCCAGTCTGCAGCCACCACTAGGGGGAGCTCCCTGTATACAGAGATACATGATAAGATCCAGTCTGCAGCCACCACTAGGGGGAGCTCCCTGTATACACAGATACATGAAGATCCAGTCTGCAGCCACCACTAGGGGGAGCTCCCTGTATACAGATACATGATAAGTTCCTGTCTGCAGTCACCACTAGGGGGAGCTCCCTGTATACAGAGATACATGATAAGATTCTGTCTGCAGCCACCACTAGGGGGAGCTCCCTGTATACAGAGATACATGATAAGATCCTGTCTGCAGTCACCACTAGGGGGAGCTCCCTGTATACAGAGATACATGATAAGATCCTGTCTGCAGCCATCACTAGGGGGAGCTCCCTGTATACAGAGATACATGATAAGATCCTGTCTGCAGTCACCACTAGGGGGAGCTCCCTGTATACAGAGATTCATGATAAGATCCTGTCTGCAGCCACCACTATGGGGAGCTCCCTGTATACAGAGATACATGATAAGATCCTGTCTGCAGTCACCACTAGGGGGAGCTCCCTGTATACAGAGATACATGATAAGATCCTGTCTGCAGCCACCACTAGGGGGAGCTCCCTGTATACAGAGATACATGATAAGATCCTGTCTGCAGCCACCACTAGGGGGAGCTCCCTGTATACAGAGATACATGATAAGATCCTGTCTGCAGCCACCACTAGGGGGAGCTCCCTGTATACAGAGATACATGATAAGATCCTGTCTGCAGCCACCACTAGGGGGAGCTCCCTGTATACAGAGATACATAAGATCCTGTCTGCAGCCACCACTAGGGGGAGCTCCCTGTATACAGAGATACATGATAAGATCCTGTCTGCAGCCACCACTAGGGGGAGCTCCCTGTATACAGAGATACATGATAAGATCCTGTCTGCAGCCACCACTAGGGGGAGCTCCCTGTATACAGAGATACATGATAAGATCCTGTCTGCAGCCACCACTAGGGGGAGCTCCCTGTATACAGAGATACATGATAAGATCCTGTCTGCAGCCACCACTAGGGAGAGCTCCCTGTATACAGAGATACATGATAAGATCCTGGCTTCACCCAGCAATAGACTTAAGTAGTTTAAGTCCAGTAAATTATCACTCATTTGTGCACTAATCAGCCATTGAACCTGACAAAGAAATAATCCATAACTGATCTCCTACTTTGCCTTCCCTTTGTCCATGGTCATTCATTTATATTACTATTATGAAAACTTTAAGTTTCAGGGGAAAATAAAGAAATAAAGAGCCTCCTTCATAAACAACATTTAATATATCGATGCCCAAAAGCTAAAATTTGTGCCGCGCGCCACCAATAGACAATTCATGATCTATTCATGAGATGTGAGGTTTGGGATTAAATATAAATAATTTAATTAGAAGACAATCATTCCCAAAACTGCCGCAAACTACTGAGAGTTCTCTCCCCTCAGTGACGCTGGCGGCCATTGATTATTAGACGGGGAATTGTCTAAGGTGTATTATACAAATGTTAGAAGTTTATGTAAAGTCAAAACAAGGAGAACTTTCATTAAATTTACTTTATCGGGTAGATTTTTCTCTCTATCCAAGTATTAAAGGCGCGGTTGTGTATTTTTATATTGATGAGCTGAGCTGTCCCCAGGATAAGTCATCTATACAAGATCTATGGGATCCTGGCCCCCAATCATCAGCAGAGAACTGATCTGAACACCACAGATTTCTACACTATTTATTATGCAAATTGCCTCTTCAGGGAGAAAGAGGACCTGAACTCTACAGTGCCACCTGAGATGGTGTGATATGCTATGTGGGGATCACTTTTGTGTATATTTCTATTTTACTTGTTTTCATGGTGTTCTCTTGTAGAAGGAGTTATTTGCTCATTGATGAATGGCTGTTGCTGCCATCTGATATCAGCCCCCACAGTATTGTTTGCTAATATGCTAATGACATGTTGATCTAGCTTGTTGAAACAATGGAGCCCCTGAGACCTTCCCCCTCCTGACCTGTGAATGAGGAGGGGGACTTGTAAATATCAGGGAGGTGAGACACAGATCAGTCCTGTGTGGAATGATGATGTGTTCACAGCACCTCAGAGAGAAAGAAGAGCATATGGACTGTTATCCTCTGCCTGCTGGATTGTTGAACTTTTTTTCTGTTACTGAACTGCATTCGAATTCTGGACTATTTTATCCTTTGTGTGGTGGATCATATATGGACCTTTCGAATTTTTGCCTAAATAAAGGTCTTGGGATTGTTCACTCTTCACTGGCTCTGTTGATTGTGTGGTACCGGAGAAGGACCCCGTGACACACACTATTTATTGTAATGAACTCCAGATTAGTATCTATTCTCTTTTTTCCATATATATAGATACACACATATATATATATATATATATATATATATATATATATATATATATATATATATACATACATACATACATATATTAGTTTGGACACACCTTCTCATTTAAAGATTTTTCTGTATTTTCATGACTATGAAAATTGTACATTCACACTGAAGGCATCAAAACTATGAATTAACACATGTGGAATTACCATATATACTCGAGTATAAGCCGACCCGAGTATAAGCCGACCCCCCTAATTTCGCCACAAAAAACTGGAAAAACTTATTGACTCGAGTATAAGCCTAGGGTGGAAATGCAGCATTTACCGGTGAATTTCAAAAATAAAACTAGATCATTATTGCCCCATAGCTGTGCCATATAGTGCTCTGCGCCGTTCATTATTGCCCCATAGCTGCCATATAGTGCTCTGCACCGTTCCTTATTGCCCCATAGCTGTGCCATATAGTGCTCTGCACCGTTCATTATTGCCCCATAGCTGTGCCATATAGTGCTCTGCACCGTTCATATTTCCCCATAGCTGTGCCATATAGTGCTCTGCACTGTTCATTATTGCCCCATAGCTGTGCCATATAGTGCTCTGCGCCGTTCATATTTCCCCATAGTTGTGCCATATAGTGCTCTGCACCGTTCATATTGCCCCATAGCTGTGCCATATAGTGCTCTGCACCGTTCATTATTGCCCCATAGCTGTGGCATATAGTGCTCTGCACCGTTCATTATTACCCCATAGCTGTGCCATATTGTGCTCTGCACCGTTCATATTTCCCCATAGCTGTGGCATATAGTGCTCTGCACCGTTCATTATTGCCCCATAGCTGTGGCATATAGTGCTCTGCACCGTTCATTATTGCCCCATAGCTGTGCCATATTGTGCTCTGCGCCGTTCATATTTCCCCATAGCTGTGCCATATAGTGCTCTGCACCGTTCATTATTTCCCCATAGCTGTGCCATATAGTGCTCTGCACCGTTCATTATTGCCCCATAGCTGTGCCATATAGTGCTCTGCACCGTTCATTATTGCCCCATAGCTGTGGCATATAGTGCTCTGCACCGTTCATTATTGCCCCATAGCTGTGCCATATAGTGCTCTGCACCGTTCATTTTTGTCCCATAGCTGTGCCATATAGTGCTCTGCACCGTTCATTTTTGTCCCATAGCTGTGCCATATAGTGCTCTGCACCGTTCATTTTTGTCCCATAGCTCTGCCATATAGTGCTCTGCACCGTTCATTATTGCCCCATAGCTGTGCCATATAATGCTCTGCACCGTTCATTATTGCCCCATAGCTGTGCCATATAGTGCTCTGCACCGTTCATTATTGCCCCATAGCTGTGCCATATAGTGCTCTGCACCATTCGTATTGCCCCATAGCTGCCATATAGTGCTCTGCACCGTTCATTATTGCCCCATAGATAGCTGTGCCATATAGTGCTCTGCACCGCTCATTATTGCCCCATAGCTGTGCCATATAGTGCTCTGCACCGTTCATTATTTCCCCATAGCTGTGCCATATAGTGCTCTGCAGCGTTCATTATTGCTCCATAGCTGTGCCATATAGTGCTCTGCACCGTTCATTATTGCCCCATAGCTGTGCCATATAGTGCTCTGCACCGTTCATTATTGCCCCATAGCTGTGCCATATAGTGCTCTGCACCGTTCATTATTGCCCCATAGATAGCTGTGCCATATAGTGCTCTGCACCGTTCATTATTGCCCCATAGCTGTGCCATATAGTGCTCTGCACCGTTCGTATTGCCCGATAGCTGCCATATAGTGCTCTGCACCGTTCATTATTTCCCCATAGCTGTGCCATATAGTGCTCTGCACCGTTCATTATTGCCCCATAGCTGTGCCATATAGTGCTCTGCATTGTTCATATTGCCCCATAGCTGTGCCATATATTGCCCTGCACCGTTCATATTGCCCCATAGCTGTGCCATATAGTGCTCTGCACCTGTTCATATTTCCCCATAGCTGTGCCATATAGTGCCCTGCTCCGTTCATATTTCCCCATAGCTGTGCCATATAGTGCTCTGCACCGTTCATTATTGCCCCATAGCTGTGCCATATAGTGCTCTGCACCGTTCATATTTCCCCATAGTCAGTGCAGATAGACGCCGGGAAGATGGAGCGGCGCCGGGAAGATGGAGCGGCGCCCGGCGTGTGGAACGGGGACAGGTAAATATGCGATACTTACCTGCTCCCGGTGTCCGGCTCCTTCTCCCGTACAGCTGGTCTTCGGTGCCGCAGCTTCTTTAGCGGTCACCGGCACCCTATGGGAGGTGGAGCCGCTTATTCATTTCTCTAATGAGCGGTCCCACATGACCGCTGAACAGGGGAAGAACTGCAGCACCGAAGACCGTGGGACGGCAGGGGGGGGGGCGCCATGATCGCTGGAAGCAGGTAAGTATGCCTCAGCGCCCTCTCCCCCTCACCCGCCGACCCTGCCGCCCACCTTGACTCGAGTATAAGCCGAGAGGGGCACTTTCAGCCCAAAAATTTGGGCTGAAAATCTCGGCTTATACTCGAGTATATACGGTAGATACTTAACAAAAAAGTGTGAAACAACTGACAATATGTCTTATATTCTAGGTTCTTCACAGTAGCCACCATTTGCTTTGATGACTGCTTTGCACACTCTTGGCATTCTCTTGATGAGCTTCAAGAGGTAGTCACCGGGAATGGTTTTCACTTCACAGGTGTGCCCTGTCAGGTTTAATAAGTGGGATTTCTTGCCTTATAAATTGGGTTGGGACCATCAATTGTGTTGGGCAGAAGTCTGGTGGATACACAGCTGATAGTCCTACTGAATAGACTGTTAGAATTTGTATAAAGCAGCTAAGTAAAGAAAAACGAGTGGCCATCATTAGTTTAAGAAATAAAGGTCAGTCAGTCCGAAAAATTGGGAAAACTTTGAAAGTGTCCCCAAGTGCAGTGGCAAAAACCATCAAGCGCTATAAAGAAACTGGCTCACATGAGGACCGCCCCAGGAAAGGAAGACCAAGAGTCACCTCTGCTTCTGAGGATAAGTTTATCCGAGTCACCAGCCTCAGAAATCGCAGGTTAACAGCAGCTCAGATTAGAGACCAGGTCAATGCCACACAGAGTTCTAGCAGCAGACACATCTCTACAACAACTGTTAAGAGGAGACTTTGTGCAGCAGGCCTACATGGTAAAATAGCTGCTAGGAAACCACTGCTAAGGACAGGCAACAAGCAGAAGAGACTTTTTTGGGCTAAAGAACACAAGGAATGGACATTAGACCAGTGGAAATCTGTGCTTTGGTCTGATGAGTCCAAATTTGAGATCTCTGGTTCCAACCATCGTGTCTTTGTGCGACGCAGAAAAGGTGAACGGATGGACTCGACATGCCTGGTTCCCACCGTGAAGCATGGAGGAGGAGGTGTGATGGTGTGGGGGGCTTTGCTGGTGACACTGTTGGGGATTTATTCAAAATTGAAGGCATACTGAACCAGCATGGCTACCCCAGCATCTTGCAGCGGCATGCTACTTCATCCGGTTTGCGTTTAGTTGGACCATCATTTAGTTTTCAACAGGACAATGACCCCAAACACACCTCCAGGCTGTGTAAGGGCTATTTGACCAAGAAGGAGAGTGATGGGGGGCTACGCCAGATGACCTGGCCTCCACAGTCACCAGACCTGAACCCAATCAAGATGGTTTGGGGTGATCTGGAACGCAGAGTGAAGACAAAAGGGCCAACAAGTGCTAAGCATCTCTGGAAACTCCTTCAAGATTGTTGGAAGACCATTTCCGGTGACTACCTCTTGAAGCTCATCAAGAGAATGCCAAGAGTGTGCAAAGCAGTCATCAAAGTGAAAGGTGGCTACTTTGAAGAACCTAGAATATAAAACCTAATTTCAGTTGTTTCACACTTTTTGTTAAGTATATAATTCCACATGTGTTAATTCATAGTTTTGATGCCTTCAGTGTCAATTTACAATTTTCATAGTCATGAAAATACAGAAAAATCTTTAAATGAGAAGGTGTGTCCAAACTTTTAGTCTGTACTATATATATATATATATATATATATATATATATAGTGACAAAACACTCTGGGATCGCCTTTGCTGGGGTCAAAGGGCACGTGGTTTGTGCATTGAATCTGAGGCGTACAGCAGGTTTCTGAGCAGGCTGACCTCAGGTCAGATTTATTAACGTGAAAGCAACACAAAAAACAAAACATAAAAATAAATCCTAGCCTGTCCGGCACTAACTAAACAAATACGTTGCTATCTCAACAACTGGGGGGGCTTCTCCCACCCAGCTAACATCACACAGATCTTGAGCAGAGCTCTTCACTCACGTTTGTCTCACACAGGCAAGCAATCTGTGTGCCCCAGGCAGACACTGGAAACACCCAGCTGGTCATCTTTTATTCCTGCAATCATTAACCCATTAGCACCCTGAAGATACTGAGTGGCCTAATTCACATAGGACAAACACCTGGGCGAGATATACCTGCCTCCATCTACCACACCAGCATGAGTCTTACATATCCCCCCCCCTTGCTCAGACCACTCCGGTCGAGCAAGAACAATTTTGAAACAGTGCACTCGGGATAGGGCATCGGCGTTCCCCATCTGCACCCCAGGTTGGTGCTCCACCGTAAAAGAGTAAGCCTGCAGGGCAAGGAACCACCGGGTTACCCGACTATTACGGTCCTTGTGGAGGTGCATCCACTTGAGAGGGGCATGGTCTGTGACCAGCCTAAACTTCCTACCAGCCAGGTAATACTTGAGGGAGTCGAGAGCCCATTTAATGGCTAGGCACTCTTTTTCAACCACCGCATACCTCTGCTCATGTACATTCAGTTTCCGACTGAGATAGAGGACCGGGTGTTCGACTCCGTCCCTCACCTGGGAAAGTACAGCTCCGACACCAGTATCAGAGGCATCAGTTTGTACCACAAACTCGCTGCTGAAATCAGGAGTCACTAGTACGGGCTGAGAGCACAAAGCCCGTTTCAGGCTGTGGAAGGCCTCTTCAGCAGCTGAGGTCCATTTTACCATGACGGAACCCTTCCCCTTGGTAAGATCCGTCAAGGGAGTAGCCATGGCTGCAAAATTGGGTATGAACCGGCGATAATAGCCGGCAATCCCCAGGAAAGCCTGCACTTGTTTCTTGTTCACTGGTTGTGGCCAGCCCTGAATTGCCTGTATTTTGTCGATTTGGGGTTTAACCACTCCTCGGCCAATCACGTAGCCCAAGTATCGGGCTTCTTCAAGCCCGATGTGGCATTTCTTGGGATTTGCCGTTAAACCTGCATCTCGCAGGTCATCAATCACCGCTTGTACCTTCTGGAGATGAGTTTCCCAGTCCATGCTGTAAATTACGATGTCATCCAGGTAGGCAGAAGCGTACTGTCTGTGAGGCCTCAAGACTCGATCCATCAATCTCTGGAACGTTGCGGGAGCTCCGTGAAGTCCAAACGGCATGTAGACATACTGGAACAGACCTTCCGGTGTAGCAAATGCCGTCTTCTCTCTGGCCGCCTCGGCAAGAGGAATCTGCCAGTACCCCTTTGTTAAATCCAGGGTCGTAATGTATCGGGCTTTACCAAGCCGGTCGATCAACTCATCGACCCGGGGCATAGGGTACGCATCAAATTTAGAAACTGCATTCAGTTTCCTAAAGTCATTACAAAACCGGATGGAGCCATCCGGTTTAGGTATCAACACAATTGGACTGGACCAGGCGCTGTGTGACTCCTCAATGACTCCTAAGTCCAACATTGCCATCACTTCCCGGGAGACGGCTTCACGGCGGGCTTCCGGAATCCGGTAGGGCTTCACATGAACAGTGACGCCAGGCTCTGTGACAATCTCATGTTTCACCAACTTAGTCCGGCCAGGTTTTTCGGAGAAAAACCTGTCGGTTCTGTAACAAAAATTGCTTAACCTCAGATTTTTGTCGTTCTGAGAGAGTCTCAGCAACCTGCACCTCTGGTACAGTAGGTGAACAAACCGGACGGGGCAGATCCGCCGTTAGAGCAGAGCGGTCTTTCCAGGATTTTATCAGATTCACATGATAAATCTGTTCCGGTTTTCTCTTACCCGGCTGGTACACTTTATAGTTCACTTCACCAACTCTTTCTCGGACCTCAAATGGGCCCTGCCATTTCGCCAGGAATTTACTATCCACCGTAGGGATTAGGACCAACACCCTATCGCCGGGTGCAAATGTACGGACCTTAGCGCCTCTATCATAACTTTGCCTCTGGGCTCCCTGGGCCTGTAACATATGGTCCCTAACAATGGGCATGACAGCGGCAATACGATCCTGCATTTGTGTTACATGGTCGATCACCGTTTTAAAGGGAGTGACTTGACCTTCCCAGGTTTCTTTTGCGACGTCCAGCCCGGGGACGACGGGCGTACAACAGTTCGAAAGGCGAAAACCCTGTGGAAGACTGGGGAACTTCCCTAATGGCAAACAGCAAATAGGGTAACAAGTAATCCCAGTTCTTCCCATCTTTGTCTATCGCCTTCCGGAGCATCTGTTTTAAGGTTTTGTTGAAGCGCTCAACCAGGCCATCTGTTTGAGGGTGATAGACAGACGTACGCAACGGGTCTATTTGTAAGAGCCTGCAGAGCTCCTTCATTACCCTCGACATAAAGGGAGTCCCCTGGTCGGTGAGTATCTGTTTTGGAATTCCCACCCGACTAAACACTTGTACCAATTCCTTGGCGATCGTCTTGGTAGCTGTGTTACGCAAAGGGACGGCTTCCGGGTAATGAGTGGCATAGTCCACGATGACGAGGATATGTTGGTGCCCACGTGCGGATCGGGGAAGGGGCCCAACCAAATCCATCCCAATTCTCTCAAAAGGGACCCCGATGATAGGAAGGGGTACCAAAGGGCTACGGAACCGAGATTTAGGGGCCGCGATTTGGCACTCTGGACAGGACTCACAATAGTTACGCACATCACAATGTATTCCAGGCCACACAAAACAATGCGATATCCATTCTGTGGTTTTCTGTACCCCCAGATGTCCCCCCATTATATGTCCGTGGGCCAAATCCAGTACCTTCCGCCGATAAGGTTTGGGTACCACTAACCGTTGCACAGTGTCTTCCCCTTTTTTTTCTACCTGGTAGAGCAAATCATTTTCAAGAACCATATACGGGTACGCTAGCCTAGTGTCAGGTTCTACGGGTACCCCATCTATCATTTTTACATTTTTCCTAGCCGGAGTCAGGGTAGGATCTTTCATTTGCTCGCTGTGGAAGTCATCCACCTGGACTCCCAAATCTGGCAGGCAGGGTGCCGGATGGCTGTCTGCCTCCGCCTCTCGCTGAGGTTCCTCAGTTTCCTCTGTTTCCCCCGCCATGACGGAGAAGGGGTACTGAAGGTTAGATTCACTAACCTCCCCAGCAACATCTTCCTGTGGGGTCTCCTCTAGGGACTCGGGACCTCCAGATGGCATGGGAGAAGATTCACGGGTACAGCTACCGTGAAGGAGCAACTGATTCTCCCACAACTGCCAGAAATAGGGAAAATCCCTGCCCAGGATTACATCCTGTAACAATGCGGGGACGAGTCCCACTTTGTGCTGCACTGACCCATAGGGAGTAGAAATCCATATGACCGCTGTTAAGTACGAGCGGGTGTCACCATGCACACACGTCACAGAAAACTTGTCAGACGGACCAGACGGAAGTGCCACCAGACTAGCTTTCACCAGAGTCACCACACTTCCAGAGTCTAGTAATGCCACAACATTTTTCCCATCAACAGATAATTCACACAGGTGTTTCACTGTATCATTTTGACCCGCATTCACACTCACTAGCCGTGTAACCAAAGACATGCGTTTTTTAGAGTCTATAACGTCGCACTGCATGGGTTCAGCGGTAACAGGACAGTTCGCAGAAACATGACCCTTCTCATGGCAGCGGAAACACCTAACAGGTCCCCTACTGAGACCACCGTCCAATACTCTCGGTCTCGGAGTGCGAGCAGTCCCGGACTCCTCCCCCACAGTTTTAAGCGATTTTCCTTCACCCGTGGTCCCTGGAACAGTCTTACCGGTTCCACGAGGAGGAGGCACAGACCGGGGGTTGGCGGTGTCGTCGGGAAGTCCTTCTGCCACGGAATAACGCTCGACCAACTCCACAAGTTGATCTGCTGTCGTGGGATTTCCTTGGCTTACCCACCTTTTCAGCGCTGGGGGTAGTACTCTCAGGTACTTGTCCAGGACAACCCGCTGGATTATTTTGGGTATTGTCAGTACCTCGGGTTGCAGCCATTTCTTTGTTAAGTAGATCAGGTCGAACATCTGAGACTGCGCCGGTTTATCTTGCTGGTATGTCCACTGATGTACCCTCTGTGCCCAGACAGCCGTCGTCACACCCAGCCGGGCCAGGATCTCAGCTTTCAGCTTCTCAAAGTCCTGAGCGACCTCCGGGTCCAAATCATGGTAAGCTTTTTGGGCCTCGCCGGAGAGAAACGGGGCAATCAAGTCGGCCCATCGTGCCTTCGGCCACTTCTCTCTCAACGCCGTCCGCTCAAATGTTGTCAGGTATGCCTCGACGTCATCTTCTGCAGTCAGCTTTTGCCAGTATCGACTCACATGGATCCTTCTGGACTCTGCTTCCGGGTCAGCGTCAGGCATGCTCACCAAGCGCTGCGCCACCTGTTGGAGAAGTTGGCGGTCTGCAACCGTCATGTCCAGTAACTCCTTCAGCTGTGCGGCCATCAAGCGATTAGCTTCGTGCTGTGCGGCAGTGGCCTGCTGCTGTACGGCAGTGGACTGTACTAAGGCTTTCACCACGTCTTCCATGCTGTCGCCTGTGCCACGGTATGCCCGCGTTCTCCACCACAATGTGACAAAACACTCTGGGATCGCCTTTGCTGGGGTCAAAGGTCACGTGGTTTGTGCATTGAATCTGAGGCGCACAGCAGGTTTCTGAGCAGGCTGACCTCAGGTCAGATTTATTAACGTGAAAGCAACACAAAAAACAAAACATAAAAATAAATCCTAGCCTGTCCGGCACTAACTAAACAAATACGTTGCTATCTCAACAACTGGGGGGGCTTCTCCCACCCAGCTAACATCACACAGATCTTGAGCAGAGCTCTTCACTCACGTTTGTCTCACACAGGCAGGCAATCTGTGTGCCCCAGGCAGACACTGGAAACACCCAGCTGGTCATCTTTTATTCCTGCAATCATTAACCCATTAGCACCCTGAAGATACTGAGTGGCCTAATTCACATAGGACAAACACCTGGGCGAGATATACCTGCCTCCATCTACCACACCAGCATGAGTCTTACATATCCCCCCCCCCCCCCCCCCTTGCTCAGACCACTCCGGTCGAGCAAGAACACTTTTGAAACAGTGCACTCGGGATAGGGCATCGGCGTTCCCCATCTGCACCCCAGGTTGGTGCTCCACCGTAAAAGAGTAAGCCTGCAGGGCAAGGAACCACCGGGTTACCCGACTATTACGGTCCTTGTGGAGGTGCATCCACTTGAGAGGGGCATGGTCTGTGACCAGCCTAAACTTCCTACCAGCCAGGTAATACTTGAGGGAGTCGAGAGCCCATTTAGTGGCTAGGCACTCTTTTTCAACCACCGCATACCTCTGCTCATGTACATTCAGTTTCCGACTGAGATAGAGGACCGGGTGTTCGACTCCGTCCCTCACCTGGGAAAGTACAGCTCCGACACCAGTATCAGAGGCATCAGTTTGTACCACAAACTCGCTGCTGAAATCAGGAGTCACTAGTACGGGCTGAGAGCACAAAGCCCGTTTCAGGCTGTGGAAGGCCTCTTCAGCAGCTGAGGTCCATTTTACCATGACGGAACCCTTCCCCTTGGTAAGATCCGTCAAGGGAGTAGCCATGGCTGCAAAATTGGGTATGAACCGGCGATAATAGCCGGCAATCCCCAGGAAAGCCTGCACTTGTTTCTTGTTCACTGGTTGTGGCCAGCCCTGAATTGCCTGTATTTTGTCGATTTGGGGTTTAACCACTCCTCGGCCAATCACGTAGCCCAAGTATCGGGCTTCTTCAAGCCCGATGTGGCATTTCTTGGGGTTTGCCGTTAAACCTGCATCTCGCAGGTCATCAATCACCGCTTGTACCTTCTGGAGATGAGTTTCCCAGTCCATGCTGTAAATTACAATGTCATCCAGGTAGGCAGAAGCGTACTGTCTGTGAGGCCTCAAGACTCGATCCATCAATCTCTGGAACGTTGCGGGAGCTCCGTGAAGTCCAAACGGCATATAGACATACTGGAACAGACCTTCCGGTGTAGCAAATGCCGTCTTCTCTCTGGCCGCCTCGGCCAGAGGAATCTGCCAGTACCCCTTTGTTAAATCCAGGGTCGTAATGTATCGGGCTTTACCAAGCCGGTCGATCAACTCATCGACCCGGGGCATAGGGTACGCATCAAATTTAGAAACTGCATTCAGTTTCCTAAAGTCATTACAAAACCGGATGGAGCCATCCGGTTTAGGTATCAACACAATTGGACTGGACCAGGCGCTGTGTGACTCCTCAATGACTCCTAAGTCCAACATTGCCATCACTTCCCGGGAGACGGCTTCACGGCGGGCTTCCGGAATCCGGTAGGGCTTCACATGAACAGTGACGCCAGGCTCTGTGACAATCTCATGTTTCACCAACTTAGTCCGGCCAGGTTTTTCGGAGAAAAACTGTCGGTTCTGTAACAAAAATTGCTTAACCTCAGATTTTTGTCGTTCTGAGAGAGTCTCAGCAACCTGCACCTCTGGTACAGTAGGTGAACAAACCGGACGGGGCAGATCCGCCGTTAGAGCAGAGCGGTCTTTCCAGGATTTTATCAGATTCACATGATAAATCTGTTCCGGTTTTCTCTTACCCGGCTGGTACACTTTATAGTTCACTTCACCAACTCTTTCTCGGACCTCAAATGGGCCCTGCCATTTCGCCAGGAATTTACTATCCACCGTAGGGATTAGGACCAACACCCTATCGCCGGGTGCAAATGTACGGACCTTAGCGCCTCTATCATAACTTTGCCTCTGGGCTCCCTGGGCCTGTAACATATGGTCCCTAACAATGGGCATGACAGCGGCAATACGATCCTGCATTTGTGTTACATGGTCGATCACCGTTTTAAAGGGAGTGACTTGACCTTCCCAGGTTTCTTTTGCGACGTCCAGCAGACCCCGGGGACGACGGGCGTACAACAGTTCGAAAGGCGAAAACCCTGTGGAAGACTGGGGAACTTCCCTAATGGCAAACAGCAAATAGGGTAACAAGTAATCCCAGTTCTTCCCATCTTTGTCTATCGCCTTCCGGAGCATCTGTTTTAAGGTTTTGTTGAAGCGCTCAACCAGGCCATCTGTTTGAGGGTGATAGACAGACGTACGCAACGGGTCTATTTGTAAGAGCCTGCAGAGCTCCTTCATTACCCTCGACATAAAGGGAGTCCCCTGGTCGGTGAGTATCTGTTTTGGAATTCCCACCCGACTAAACACTTGTACCAATTCCTTGGCGATCGTCTTGGTAGCTGTGTTACGCAAAGGGACGGCTTCCGGGTAACGAGTGGCATAGTCCACGATGACGAGGATATGTTGGTGCCCACGTGCGGATCGGGGAAGGGGCCCAACCAAATCCATCCCAATTCTCTCAAAAGGGACCCCGATGATAGGAAGGGGTACCAAAGGGCTACGGAACTGAGATTTAGGGGCCGCGATTTGGCACTCTGGACAGGACTCACAATAGTTACGCACATCACAATGTATTCCAGGCCACACAAAACAATGCAATATCCTTTCTGTGGTTTTCTGTACCCCCAGATGTCCCCCCATTATATGTCCGTGGGCCAAATCCAGTACCTTCCGCCGATAAGGTTTGGGTACCACTAACCGTTGCACAGTGTCTTCCCCTTTTTTTTCTACCTGGTAGAGCAAATCATTTTCAAGAACCATATACGGGTACGCTAGCCTAGTGTCAGGTTCTACGGGTACCCCATCTATCATTTTTACATTTTTCCTAGCCAGAGTCAGGGTAGGATCTTTCATTTGCTCGCTGTGGAAGTCATCCACCTGGACTCCCAAATCTGGCAGGCAGGGTGCCGGATGGCTGTCTATCATCCTCTCGCTGAGGTTCCTCAGTTTCCTCCGTTTCCCCCGCCATGACGGAGAAGGGGTACTGAAGGTTAGATTCACTAACCTCCCCAGCAACATCTTCCTGTGGGGTCTCCTCTAGGGACTCGGGACCTCCAGATGGCATGGGAGAAGATTCACGGGTACAGCTACCGTGAAGGAGCAACTGATTCTCCCACAACTGCCAGAAATAGGGAAAATCCCTGCCCAGGATTACATCCTGTAACAATGCGGGAACGAGTCCCACTTTGTGCTGCACTGACCCATAGGGAGTAGAAATCCATATGACCGCTGTTAAGTACGAGCGGGTGTCACCATGCACACACGTCACAGAAAACTTGTCAGACGGACCAGACGGAAGTGCCACCAGACTAGCTTTCACCAGAGTCACCACACTTCCAGAGTCTAGTAATGCCACAACATTTTTCCCATCAACAGATAATTCACACAGGTGTTTCGCTGCATCATTTTGACCCGCATTCACACTCACTAGCCGTGTAACCAAAGACATGCGTTTTTTAGAGTCTATAACGTCGCACTGCATGGGTTCAGCGGTAACAGGACAGTTCGCAGAAACATGGCCCTTCTCATGGCAGCGGAAACACCTAACAGGTCCCCTACTGAGACCACCGTCCAATACTCTCGGTCTCGGAGTGCGAGCAGTCCCGGACTCCTCCCCCACAGTTTTAAGCGATTTTCCTTCACCCGTGGTCCCTGGAACAGTCTTACCGGTTCCACGAGGAGGAGGCACAGACCGGGGGCTGGCGGTGTCGTCGGGAAGTCCTTCTGCCACGGAATAACGCTCGACCAACTCCACAAGTTGATCCGCTGTCGTGGGATTTCCTTGGCTTACCCACCTTTTCAGCGCTGGGGGTAGTACTCTCAGGTACTTGTCCAGGACAACCCGCTGGATTATTTCGGGTATTGTCAGTACCTCGGGTTGCAGCCATTTCTTTGTTAAGTAGATCAGGTCGAACATCTGAGACCGCACCGGTTTATCTTGCTGGTATGTCCACTGATGTACCCTCTGTGCCCGGACAGCCGTCGTCACACCCAGCCGGGCCAGGATCTCAGCTTTCAGTTTCTCAAAGTCCTGAGCGACCTCCGGGTCCAAATCATGGTAAGCTTTTTGGGCCTCGCCGGAGAGAAACGGGGCAATCAAATCGGCCCATCGTGCCTTCGGCCACTTCTCTCTCAATGCCGTCCGCTCAAAAGTTGTCAGATATGCCTCGACGTCATCTTCTGCAGTCAGCTTTTGCCAGTATCGACTCACATGGATCCTTCTGGACTCTGCTTCCGGGTCAGCGTCAGGCATGCTCACCAAGCGCTGCGCCACCTGTTGGAGAAGTTGGCGGTCTGCAACCGTCATGTCCAGTAACTCCTTCAGCTGTGCGGCCATCAAGCGATTAGCTTCGTGCTGTGCGGCAGTGGCCTGCTGCTGTACGGCAGTGGACTGTACTAAGGCTTTCACCACGTCTTCCATGCTGTCGCCTGTGCCACGGTATGCCCACATTCTCCACCACAATGTGACAAAACACTCTGGGATCGCCTTTGCTGGGGTCAAAGGTCACGTGGTTTGTGCATTGAATCTGAGGCGTACAGCAGGTTTCTGAGCAGGCTGACCTCAGGTCAGATTCATTAACGTGAAAGCAACACAAAAAACAAAACATAAAAATAAATCCTAGCCTGTCCGGCACTAACTAAACAAATACGTTGCTATCTCAACAACTGGGGGGGCTTCTCCCACCCAGCTAACATCACACAGATCTTGAGCAGAGCTCTCACTCACGTTTGTCTCACACAGGCAGGCAATCTGTGTGCCCCAGGCAGACACTGGAAACACCCAGCTGGTCATCTTTTATTCCTGCAATCATTAACCCATTAGCACCCTGAAGATACTGAGTGGCCTAATTCACATAGGACAAACACCTGGGCGAGATATACCTGCCTCCATCTACCACACCAGCATGAGTCTTACAATATATATACTATATATATATATATATATATATATATATATATATATATATATATATATATATACATATATATATATATATATATAAATATATATATATATATATATATATATATATATATATATATACTAGATGGTGGCCCGATTCTAACGCATCGGGTATTCTAGAATATGCATGTCCACGTAGTATATTACCCAGCCACGTAGTATATTGCACAGCCACGTAGTATATTGCCCAGTGACGTAGTATATTGCCCAGTGACGTAGTATATTGCGCAGCCACATACTATATTGCACAGCCACGTAATATAATGCCCAGCGACATAGTATATTGCCCAGCCACGTAGTATATTGCCCAGCCACGTAGTATATTGCCCAGCCACGTAGTATATTGCGCAGCCACGTAGTATATTGCCCAGTCACATATTATATTGCGCAGCCACATAGTATATTGCCCAGTGACGTAGTATATTGCCCAGTCACGTAGTATATTGCACAGCCCACATAGTATATTGCCCAGTGACGTAGTATATTGCCCAGCCACGTAGTATATTGCCTAGCCACGTAGTATATTGCCCAGTCACGTAGTATATTGCCCAGCGACATAGTATATTGCCCAGACATGTAGTATATTGCGCAGCGACATAGTAAATTGCCCGGTGACATAGTATATTGCCCAGCCACGTAGTATATTGCCCAGCTACGTAGTATATTGCCCAGTCACGTAGTATATTGCTCAGTCACGTAGTATATTGCCCAGCCACGTAGTATATTGCCCAGCCACGTAGTATATTGCCCAGCCACGTAGTATATTGCCCAGTCACGTAGTATATTGCCCAGCCACGTAGTATATTGCCCAGCCACGTAGTATATTGCCCAGCGACATAGTATATTGCCCAGCCACGTAGTATATTGCCCAGCCACGTAGTATATTGCCCAGCCACGTAGTATATTGCCCAGCCACGTAGTATATTGCCCAGCCACGTAGTATATTGCCCAGCCACGTAGTATATTGCGCAGCCACGTAGTATATTGCCCAGTCACATAGTACCGTATATACTCGAGTATAAGCCGAGATTTTCAGCCCAAATTTTTGGGCTGAAAGTGCCCCTCTAGGCTTATACTCGAGTCAAGGTGGGTGGCAGGGTCGGCGGGTGAGGGGTTAGGGTGCTGAGGTATACTTACCTAGTCCCAGCGATCCTAGCGCTCCCCCTGCCGTCCCACGGTCTTCGGTGCTGCAGTTCTTCCCCTCTTCAGCGGTCACCGCTCATTAAAAAAATGAATAGGCGGCTCCACCTCCCATAGGGGTGGAGCCACGTATTCATTTCTCTAATCAGTGGGGCCGGTGACCGCTGATAGAGAAAGAGGCTGCGGCACCGAAGACCGTGGGACGGCAGGGGGAGCGCTAGGATCGCCAGGACTAGGTAAGTATGTAATATTCACCTGTCCGCGTTCCAGCCGCCGGGCGTCGCTCCATCCTCCCGGCGCCTCCATCTTCCCGGCGTCTGCTCTCTGACTGTTCAGGCAGAGGGCGCGATGACGCATATAGTGTGCGCGGCGCCCTCTGACCTGATCAGTCAGAGCAGAGACGCCGGGAAGATGGAGGCGCCGGGACCAGACGCCGGGAGCTGCAAGCAAGAGAGGTGAGTATGTGTTTTTTTTTTTTAATTGCAGCAGCAGCGGCCATGGCACAGAATTATGTGGAGCATTGGGACAAAATGAACGGTGCAGAGCACTATATGGGGCACAGATATGGGGCACAATGAACGGTGCAGAGCACAGTATGGGGCACAGCTATGGGGCACAATGAACGGTGCAGAGCACTGTATATGGGGCACAATGAACGGTGCAGAGCACTGTATATGGGGCACAGCTATGGGGAAATATGAATGGTGTAGAGCACTATATGGCAGAGCTATGGGGAAATAATGATCTATTTTTATTTTTGAAATTCACCGGTAAATGCTGCATTTCCACCCTAGGCTTATACTCGAGTCAATAAGTTTTCCCAGTTTTTTGTGGCAAAATTAGGGGGGTCGGTATATACAGTATATTGCGCAGCCACATAGTATATTGCGCAGCCACGTAGTATATTGCCCAGTCACGTAGTATATTGCCCAGCCACATAGTATATTGCCCAGTCACGTAGTATATTGCCCAGTGACGTAGTATATTGCGCAGCCACGTAGTATATTGCCCAGTCACGTAGTATATTGCCCAGCCACGTAGTATATTGCCCAGTGACGTAGTATATTGCCCAGTGACGTAGTGTATTGCCCAGTCACGTAGTATATTGCCCAATCACGTAGTATATTGCCCAGCCATGTAGTATATTGCGCAGCGACATAGTATATTGCCCGGTGACATAGTATATTGCCCAGCCACGTAGTATATTGTCCAGTTACGTAGTATATTCCCCAGTCACGTAGTATATTGCCCAGCCATGTAGTATATTGCGCAGTCACGTAGTATATTGCCCAGTTACGTAGTATATTGCCCAGTTACGTAGTATATTGCCCAGTTACGTAGTATATTGCCCAGTTACGTAGTATATTGCCCAGTGACGTAGTATACAGCACAGAGCCACGTAGTATATTGGCCAGCCAGGTTTGTCACAGGTGAAAAAATAAACATAAACATATACTCACCTTTCCGAAGGCCCGTTGTAGTCCACGGCAGCTTGCGGTCCCAGGGTTGGTATCACAGCGCAGGACCTGTGATGACGTCGCGGTCACATGACCGTGATGTCATGGCAGGTCCTTCTGCCATACCATCTTTGCCACCGGAAAATGCAGCGGAAGATGGCGGCCGGCGCGAGCGACTACGGAGGGTGAGTATAGCAGGTTTCTTGTTTCTTTTTAGTTATTTTTAACATTACTTTTTTACTATTGATGCCGCATAGGCAGCATCAATAGTAAAAGGTTGGGGACACACAGGGTTAATAGCGGTGGTAACGGAGTGCGTTACCCGCGGCATTTCGCGGTCCGTTACCGCCGGCATTAAGCCTGTGTTAGCGGTGACCAGAGGGGAGTATGCGGGCGACAGGCACTGACTGCGGGGAGTAAGGAGCGGCCATTTTCTTCCGGGCTGTGCCTATCGCTGATTGGTCGCGGCAGCCATGACAGGCAGCTGGCGAGACCAATCAGCGAATGAATAACCGTGACAGAAGGACAGACAGACGGAAGAATATAACTACTATAATTCTGCCCCCTATATACAAGAATATAACTACTATAATACTGCTCCTATGTACAAGAATATAACTGCTATAATACTGCCCCTATGTACAAGAATATAACTACTATAATACTGCTCCTATGTACAAGAATATAACTACTATAATACTGCTCCGTATGTACAAGAATATAACTACTATAATACTGCCCCCTATGTACAAGAATATAACTACTATAATACTGCTCGTATGTTCAAGAATATAACTACTATAATACTGCCCCCTATGTACAAGAATATAACTACTATAATATGTCCCTATGTACAAGAATATAACTACTATAATACTGCCCCTATGTACAAGAATATAACTACTATAATACTGCTCCTATGTACAAGAATATAACTACTATAATACTGCCCCTATGTACAAGAATATAACTACTATAATATGTCCCTATGTACAAGAATATAACTACTATAATACTGCCCCTATGTACAAGAATATAACTACTATAATACTGCCCCTATGTACAAGAATATAACTACTATAATACTGCCCCTATGTACAAGAATATAACTACTATAATATGTCCCTATGTACAAGAATATAACTACTATAATACTGCCCCTATGTACAAGAATATAACTACTATAATACTGCTCCTATGTACAAGAATATAACTACTATAATACTGCTCCTATGTACAAGAATATAACTACTATAATACTGCTCCTATGTACAAGAATATAATTACTATAATACTGCCCCTATGTACAAGAATATAACTACTATAATATGTCCCTATGTACAAGAATATAACTACTATAATACTGCCCCTATGTACAAGAATATAACTACTATAATACTGCTCCTATGTACAAGAATATAACTACTATAATACTGCCCTTATGTGCAAGAATATAACTACTATAATATGTCCCTATGTACAAGAATATAACTACTATAATACTGCTCCCTATGTACAAGAATATAACTACTATAATACTGCTCCTATGTACAAGAATATAACTACTATAATACTGCTCCCTATGTACAAGAATATAACTACTATAATACTGCTCCTATGTACAAGAATATAACTACTATAATATGTCCCTATGTACAAGAATATAACTACTATAATACTGCCCCTATGTACAAGAATATAACTACTATAATACTGCTCCTATGTACAAGAATATAACTACTATAATACTGCCCTTATGTGCAAGAATATAACTACTATAATACTGCCCCTATGTACAAGAATAGAACTACTATAATACTGCCCCTATGTACAAGAATATAACTACTATAATACTGCTCCTATGTACAAGAATATAACTACTATAATACTGCACCTATGTACAAGAATATAACTACTATAATACTGCTCCCTATGTACAAGAATATAACTACTATAATACTGCACCTATGTACAAGAATATAACTACTATAATATTGCTCCTATGTACAAGAATATAACTACTATAATACTGCCCTTATGTGCAAGAATATAACTACTATAATACTGCCCCTATGTACAAGAATAGAACTACTATAATACTGCCCCTATGTACAAGAATATAACTACTATAATACTGCCCCTATGTACAAGAATATAACTACTATAATACTGCTCCTATGTACAAGAATATAACTACTATAATACTGCTCCTATGTACAAGAATATAACTACTATAATACTGCTCCTATGTACAAGAATATAATTACTATAATACTGCCCCTATGTGCAAGAATATGACTACTATAATACTGCTCCTATGTACAAGAATATAACTACTATAATATGTCCCTATGTACAAGAATATAACTACTATAATACTGCCCCTATGTACAAGAATATAACTACTATAATACTGCTCCTATGTACAAGAATGTAACTACTATAATACTGCCCTTATGTGCAAGAATATAACTACTATAATATGTCCCTATGTACAAGAATATAACTACTATAATACTGCTCCTATGTACAAGAATATAACTACAATAATACTGCTCCTATGTACAAGAATATAACTACTATAATACTGCTCCCTATGTACAAGAATATAACTACTATAATACTGCACCTATGTACAAGAATATAACTACTATAATATTGCTCCTATGTACAAGAATATAACTACTATAATACTGCCCTTATGTGCAAGAATATAACTACTATAATACTGCCCCTATGTACAAGAATAGAACTACTATAATACTGCCCCTATGTACAAGAATATAACTACTATAATACTGCTCCAATGTACAAGAATATAACTACTATAATACTGCTCCTATGTACAAGAATATAACTACTATAATACTGCTCCCTATGTACAAGAATATAATTACTATAATACTGCTCCTACGTACATGAATATAACTACTATAGTATTGCCCCTATGTACCAGAATATAACTACTATAATACTGCTCCTATGTACAAGAATATAGCTACTATAATAGTGCCCCATGTACAAGAATATAACTACTATAATACTGCTCCTATGTACAAGAACATAACTACTATAATACTGCTCCTATATACAAGACTATAACTACTATAATATTGCTCCTATGTACAGGAATATAACTACTATAATACTGCTCCTATGTACAGGAATATAACTACTATAATACTGCTCCTATGTACAGGAATATAACTACTATAATACTGCTCCTATGTACAAGAATATAATTACTATAATACTGCCCCTATGTACAAGAATATAACTACTATAATATGTCCCTATGTACAAGAATATAACTACTATAATACTGCTCCTATGTACAAGAATATAACTACTATAATACTGCTCCTATGTACAAGAATATAACTACTATAATACTGCTCCTATGTACAAGAATATAATTACTATAATACTGCCCCATGTACAAGAATATAACTACTATAATATGTCCCTATGTACAAGAATATAACTACTATAATACTGCCCCTATGTACAAGAATATAACTACTATAATACTGCTCCTATGTACAAGAATATAACTACTATAATACTGCCCTTATGTACAAGAATATAACTACTATAATACTGCCCTTATGTGCAAGAATATAACTACTATAATACTGCCCCTATGTACAAGAATAGAACTACTATAATACTGCCCCTATGTACAAGAATATAACTACTATAATACTGCTCCAATGTACAAGAATATAACTACTATAATACTGCTCCTATGTACAAGAATATAACTACTATAATACTGCTCCCTATGTACAAGAATATAATTACTATAATACTGCTCCTACGTACATGAATATAACTACTATAGTATTGCTCCTATGTACCAGAATATAACTACTATAATACTGCTCCTATGTACAAGAATATAGCTACTATAATAGTGCCCCATGTACAAGAATATAACTACTATAATACTGCTCCTATGTACAAGAACATAACTACTATAATACTGCTCCTATATACAAGACTATAACTACTATAATATTGCTCCTATGTACAGGAATATAACTACTATAATACTGCTCCTATGTACAGGAATATAACTACTATAATACTGCTCCTATGTACAGGAATATAACTACTATAATACTGCTCCTTTGTACAAGAATATAATTACTATAATACTGCCCCTATGTACAAGAATATAACTACTATAATATGTCCCTATGTACAAGAATATAACTACTATAATACTGCTCCTATGTACAAGAATATAACTACTATAATACTGCTCCTATGTACAAGAATATAACTACTATAATACTGCTCCTATGTACAAGAATATAATTACTATAATACTGCCCCTATGTACAAGAATATAACTACTATAATATGTCCCTATGTACAAGAATATAACTACTATAATACTGCCCCTATGTACAAGAATATAACTACTATAATACTGCTCCTATGTACAAGAATATAACTACTATAATACTGCCCTTATGTGCAAGAATATAACTACTATAATATGTCCCTATGTACAAGAATATAACTACTATAATACTGCTCCCTATGTACAAGAATATAACTACTATAATACTGCTCCTATGTACAAGAATATAACTACTATAATACTGCTCCCTATGTACAAGAATATAACTACTATAATACTGCTCCTATGTACAAGAATATAACTACTATAATATGTCCCTATGTACAAGAATATAACTACTATAATACTGCCCCTATGTACAAGAATATAACTACTATAATACTGCTCCTATGTACAAGAATATAACTACTATAATACTGCCCTTATGTGCAAGAATATAACTACTATAATACTGCCCCTATGTACAAGAATAGAACTACTATAATACTGCCCCTATGTACAAGAATATAACTACTATAATACTGCTCCTATGTACAAGAATATAACTACTATAATACTGCTCCTATGTACAAGAATATAACTACTATAATACTGCTCCCTATGTACAAGAATATAACTACTATAATACTGCACCTATGTACAAGAATATAACTACTATAATATTGCTCCTATGTACAAGAATATAACTACTATAATACTGCCCTTATGTGCAAGAATATAACTACTATAATACTGCCCCTATGTACAAGAATAGAACTACTATAATACTGCCCCTATGTACAAGAATATAACTACTATAATACTGCCCCTATGTACAAGAATATAACTACTATAATACTGCTCCTATGTACAAGAATATAACTACTATAATACTGCTCCTATGTACAAGAATATAACTACTATAATACTGCTCCTATGTACAAGAATATAATTACTATAATACTGCCCCTATGTGCAAGAATATGACTACTATAATACTGCTCCTATGTACAAGAATATAACTACTATAATATGTCCCTATGTACAAGAATATAACTACTATAATACTGCCCCTATGTACAAGAATATAACTACTATAATACTGCTCCTATGTACAAGAATATAACTACTATAATACTGCCCTTATGTGCAAGAATATAACTACTATAATATGTCCCTATGTACAAGAATATAACTACTATAATACTGCTCCTATGTACAAGAATATAACTACAATAATACTGCTCCTATGTACAAGAATATAACTACTATAATACTGCTCCCTATGTACAAGAATATAACTACTATAATACTGCACCTATGTACAAGAATATAACTACTATAATATTGCTCCCATGTACAAGAATATAACTACTATAATACTGCCCTTATGTGCAAGAATATAACTACTATAATACTGCCCCTATGTACAAGAATAGAACTACTATAATACTGCCCCTATGTACAAGAATATAACTACTATAATACTGCTCCAATGTACAAGAATATAACTACTATAATACTGCTCCTATGTACAAGAATATAACTACTATAATACTGCTCCCTATGTACAAGAATATAATTACTATAATACTGCTCCTACGTACATGAATATAACTACTATAGTATTGCTCCTATGTACCAGAATATAACTACTATAATACTGCTCCTATGTACAAGAATATAGCTACTATAATAGTGCCCCATGTACAAGAATATAACTACTATAATACTGCTCCTATGTACAAGAACATAACTACTATAATACTGCTCCTATATACAAGACTATAACTACTATAATATTGCTCCTATGTACAGGAATATAACTACTATAATACTGCTCCTATGTACAGGAATATAACTACTATAATACTGCTCCTATGTACAGGAATATAACTACTATAATACTGCTCCTATGTACAAGAATATAACTAATATAACACTGCTCCTATGTACAAGAATATAACCACTATAATACTGCTCCTATGTACAGGAATATAACTACTATAATACTGCTCCTATGTACAAGAATATAACTACTATAATACTGCTCCTATGTACAAGAATATAACTACTATAATACTGCTCCTTTGTACAAGAATATAACTACTATAATACTGCTCCTTTGTACAAGAATATAACTACTATAATACTGCCCCTATGTACAAGACTATAACTACTATAATACTGCCCCTATATACAAGAATATAACTACTATAATACTGCCCCCTATGTACAAGAATATAACTACTATAATACTGCCCCTATATACAAGAATATAACTACTATAATACTGCCCCTATATACAAGAATATAACTACTATAATACTGCCCCTATATACAAGAATATAACTACTATAATACTGCCCCCTATGTACAAGAATATAACTACTATAATACTGCCCCCTATGTACAAGAATATAACTACTATAATACTGCCCCTATATACAAGAATATAACTGCTATAATACTGCTCCTATGTACAAGAATAAAACTACTATAATACTGCCCCTATGTACAAGAATATAACTACTATAATACTGCCCCTATATACAAGAATATAACTACTATAATACTGCCCCTATATACAAGAATATAACTACTATAATACTGCCCCTATATACAAGAATATAACTACTATAATACTGCCCCCTATGTACAAGAATATAACTACTATAATACTGCCCCCTATGTACAAGAATATAACTACTATAATACTGCCCCTATATACAAGAATATAACTACTATAATACTGCTCCTATGTACAAGAATATAACTACTATAATACTGCCCCTATGTACAAGAATATAACTACTATAATACTGCCCCTATATACAAGAATATAACTACTATAATACTGCCCCTATATACAAGAATATAACTACTATAATACTGCCCCTATATACAAGAATATAACTACTATAATACTGCCCCCTATGTACAAGAATATAACTACTATAATACTGCCCCCTATGTACAAGAATATAACTACTATAATACTGCTCCTATGTACAAGAATATAACTACTATAATACTGCCCCTATGTACAAGAATATAACTACTATAATACTGCACCTATGTACAAGAATATAACTACTATAATACTGCCCCTATATACAAGAATATAACTACTATAATACTGCTCCTATGTACAAGAATATAACTACTATAATACTGCCCCTATATACAAGAATATAAGTACTATAATACTGCCCCCTATGTACAAGAATATAACTACTATAATACTGCCCCTATATACAAGAATATAACTACGATAATACTGCTCCTATGTACAAGAATATAACTACTATAATACTGCCCCTATGTACAAGAATATTACTACTATAATACTGCCCCCTATGTACAAGAATATAACTACTATAATACTGCCCCTATATACAAGAATATAACTACTATAATACTGCCCCTATGTACAAGAATATAACTACTATAATACTGCCCCTATATACAAGAATATAACTACTATTATGCTGCTCCTATGTACAAGAATATAACTACTATAATACTGCCCCTATATACAAGAATATAACTACTATAATACTGCTCCTAGCAGCTTTTCTCGGCCCCTTCGATTCTTCCAGTAGATATTTGTCTTTTCTCCAGCGAGTGCGCGATTGTTGTGGTGTAAGCTGCTTTGTCTTGTGTACACTTGCACTGTGTACTCTACCATTACGCTGTATCCAGGGGCGCTCCGCGGGGACGTATATGTGCGTAGGTATCACTCAGGGATCTGTTAAGCAGAGGAATAAACGATTGCTCGGCGGTGATGGGACTGTGCCGGTGTCCTGACCGATACATTTATTACCGTCTGCGGTATTCTTAGCCCGCAGCCTGTAGCGCCATAATGCTCGTATCCGCGCTGGGTACAGCCTTCAGGGGCCACTTAATGGTTCTGTGAGGAACGGCGCCATGTAATGATTTACAAAGCCCCACTCCGAGCCTGTGATGCTTTACAAAGTCTGTGATCCAATTACATTAATGAGCCCCTGGAAGGCACGAGTTAATCGCACTCAGCAGATCGGCGTCTGCGGCCGGCGCTCGTCCATGTTCTTGTAAATAACATCAGCGTCGCCCTGGTTTATGCATAGAAGGAATACAACTCCAGGGGAAGGAGGAGGAGGAGCGCTGCTCTGGTGGAAGAAGGGGAAAATAATTCATGGTTTCATCCTTTGTATCAATAAGACTGCAGGTTGACCATCTGCAGTCTTGTACTCACACACTATAACTACTACAACTAAAGCCACGCCGTGCGATAAAACCCAATTGTGCATGTATGTCATCACCATAAGAACTCCACGTAATACTGCCATACAGTGCAATAACACCTGTGCCGTATAGTATAATATATTAATAATTGTACCATACAGTGATCATGTAATAGTGCCGCATTATACTTGACCAATGCACCATTCTCTGGGTCCTGTTATGTTGTACCATCCATTTGTAGTACCATATAATATATTTTTGATAGCATCATACAGTCCTCATATAGTAGTGCCGCACTATACATGACCAATGCACTATTCTTTGGTTCCTGTTATGTTGTACCATTCATTTAACGTATCATGTAATGTACAGTATTTTTAATAGTACCATACAGTGCTCATGTAGTAGTGCCGCACTATACATGACCAATGTACGATGCTCTGGGCCCTGTTATATTGTATTATCCATTTACAGGACCATATAATATATTTTTAATAGTACCATACAGTGCTCATGTAGTAGTGCCGCACTTTACTTGACCAATGTACAATGCTCTGGGCCCTGTTATGTCGTACCATCCATTTACAGTACCATAAAGTATATTTTTCATAGTACCATACAGTGCTAATATAGTAGTGCCGCACTATACATGACCAATGCACGATTCTCTGGGCCCTGTTATATTGTATTATCCTTTTACAGTACCATATAATATACAGTATTTTTAATAGTACCATACAGTGCTCATGTAGTAGTGCCGCACTATACATGACCAATGCACGATTCTCTGGGCTCTGTTATGTCGTACCATCCATTTACAGTACCATATAATATATTTTTAATAGTACCATACAATGCTAATGTAATAGTACCGCACTACACATGACCAATGTACGACACGTTGTTACACATTGCATCGGTCCCTACATACGGGCAGAGGGATCTTTTGGGCACAGACAACTCTAATCTCTGTCCAAGGTGCAGGTACAACAGCGCCTCTCGGAGGTAGGAATCATCTGACACATTTAAGCCATTAGCGCTCCCGCCTCGCCTGCGCGTATTTAACCACTTCATCACTTATTTATCCGCCTCGCTTAGTGACGTTTTGATGAAGAGGCCGCGATTTGGGGCTCTTTACTTGGAGGAGATCTGTCATCTCAGTTTTGCGTCTCCGGCGATGAGCCGTGTTCCGGCTGTGAGTGATGTCCCCGCGTCCTCGCCATCCTTCCTCACTGAGCACAAAAAAACAAAACACATTTCATAACACGGTTAATATTTTATCCATCCGCGACGTCTCTTCTTATCTGTTTTGTTCTTTTTGAGGCATGCCGTAAATATCCCATGTGTTTACAGCGCGGCGAGGAGCGCCACAATGGCGACAATTTACCGCACAAAATTCTGACATGATAAAAAATAAATAAAAGAATACGCCGGGGAAAGATGTCAAATGCTGCGGCCTGGCTGCTTCCAAAACTACACGTTTTTTGGCAACTTTTTAAGATTTTTTTTTGTTTGTTTCAATTCCTTGCCGTTTACAAGATCTTTTATTGTCCAGTTCAGCTAAATGTTTTGTTACAATGTATCAAAATAGATTAAAATTGCTACACTGATACATTGTAGCACACCCCCAGTTGTTTAAAGTGCTAATTCTCTGCAGTTTTTCGGCTCCTTGGAAACCACTGATTTTGACATCTAAAATAGTTACCTGTTATGACCTGGTGGTCGGGACAATAATGGACCTGGTGGTTAAGAGCACACGGAATGACCTGGTAGTTACTGATAATAAAGGACGAGCTCTGGGACGTGGGAACTCTGCTGACCGCAATCCCTAATCCTATCACACACACTAGAAATAGCCGTGGATTGCTCCTAACGCTCCCTATGCAACTCGGCACAGCCTAAGGAACTAGCTAGCCCTGAAGATAGAAAAATAAAGCCTACCTTGCCTCAGAGAAATTCCCCAAAGGAAAAGGCAGCCCCCACATATAATGACTGTGAGTTAAGATGAAAATACAAACACAGAGATGAAATAGATTTAGCAAAGTGAGGCCCGACTTACTGAACAGACCGAGGATAGGAAAGGTAGCTTTGCAGTCAGCACAAAAACCTACAAAAAGACCACGCAGAGGGTGCAAAAAGACCCTCCGCACCGACTCACGGTGCGGAGGCGCTCCCTCTGCGTCCCAGAGCTTCCAGCAAGCAAGACAACAATAAAAATAGCAAGCTGGACAGAAAAATAGCAAACCAGAGAAAAACAAGCAGGCACTTAGCTTCTGCTGGGAAGACAGGTCACAAGAACGATCCAGGAGTGAACTAGACCAATACTGGAACATTGACAGGTGGCATGGAGCAATGATCTAAGTGGAGTTAAATAGAGCAGCCAGCTAAGGAATTAACCTCGTCACCTGTGGAAGGAAACTCAGAAGCAGCAGCTCCACTCACAGCCACCAGAGGAAGCCCATGGACAGAACCAGCCGAAGTACCATTCATGACCACAGGAGGGAGCTTGACAACAGAATTCACAACAGTTACCTTAATTTATTTACATGGAATGTACTTGTAATACCAAACATAACCTAACTACAGGTGTGGCGCTGTGTCCGAGAAAAAAAAAAAAAAAAAGCAGCCATATTTTGAAATCCTGGAAAAATCCTTTAACTTTAGTGAAGGAAAAATGGCAGCCATCCTCAACCAGATGCAATGTTGGTGCAATTTGCGCCACCGCAACTTGAACATTTGACTATTTACCTAGTTGAGAATTTAGTTCAAATTTAGAACTGAACCTTTTCAGGATGCAGAGAGGCCAATATCATAAGTAGATAAAATGGAGCCACGTCTGATCTCAGGATAATCTCCAGGTGCTCAAGTGATAAATACGGCATAATCTAGTTTACTATTTACGCAGGTCGGTTGAATCTACACTTCCTTCTATGACACTCACTATCTTTTGTGTAGAGGTGATGCATTTTTAAGAATGCACGGACCTCGTTCTGCCAAGAAAGATGATGACCAGTAGATTCAAATGTGTGGAAGCAGGATAATTAAATGGTATCTAACGTTTCCATTGGCCATTTATATTTAGGGTCCTGTGCTGCTTAACAGACTGCAAAAGTAATATGTCCTCAAATAAAATAGGTAGACAAGGTTTCTTTTTATCTGTAGGTAATGTACTCACTAATAAAGTCATGTGATTTCAGCAGCACTTGCACTCATACAATTAGGAAGCTTCTCTCATTATTTTTCTAGCTTACATTTAAAGTACCGTATAATTCATTTACGATCAGATTTCCATTATCTCATTTAAGTCACTCAGTGAAAGATAAAAGGGGAAGGCAATGGGGTCAAAATTCACCCCATATATTTTAGGTAAAATTCATAAATTCAGGAAAAAACCTTTGAGACTAGTTCACAATCTGCTGCAAATAGAAAAAAACTGACCAGCTCATCCAGACAAGTGTGAAAAGGTGCAAGCTAGGACAACCAAGTCAATAAAGCTAAGAAGAATTAGCTGCACGCTGAAATGATGAAAACAATTCAGAGTCTGTGTTATGATACTGCATTACATCAGTGCCAATACACATGTTGCACATGAAATGCATTGTCACAAGACATGGTTCCTATTACAATGAATAAATGTGAAGTTCATTTACTAATTCTAATCATTTGCCAATTATTTCAGTTTGCCTGTGCGAACCAAAAAGTAATGTAATTCAGTGTGTCCTAAATCAGACTCATCTTGAAAAACCTCTGACCAATTTGCTCGGAAGCATTGACTTGCTCTTATCGTGAGCCTTCCTAACATTTAGAAGCTCTTTCCTAGGCCACTAAAATCAACTATTATTTTAGCCCTAGCGATTTATTTGGCTCTCTCGTTCAGATTTTCATTATCATATTCTTATGTAAGTCAGTGACATATAAATAAAAGGGACAGTAATGGGGTAAGAATTCACCCCATGACCTTTAGTTAAAAGTAAATCATTACAAAAAGCGTCTCCTTTTTATTCGCTATCTGCATTTTAGAACTGTGAAAGGGGACATTAATGGGGTCATAATCCACGGCATGGCTTTTAGCTAAAAGTCAGTTGAAGCTTCCACCATTCACTGACTGTGTCATGTGGCTGCACTATACCTATGCAATCACACAGGATATACTCCAAACATGTGGATCCATGACTTGAGCACTAATCACAATTAATGTTGATAACCCATTTTACCAATGTCAATTTAAACATCAGGCAAATGAATTCATTAAGTGAGAGAAAATCTTGAATCCATTATCTGGATAGGAATCGATCCTCTCAATTGTTACCATCTTTCACCCATTGTGAAACTCCTTTATTGATCATTGAAGTCTCTACTTTTATGTAAGCGGTTATGATTAGTTTGACATTTCTGTATTGTCTTTAATGGAGATTAGAAGAGGTGGTAGATTTATTATTTCTACTGCTGTCGGACCTTCCATAGTTTATATATTTCCAAGTTTCGAATTGCATGGAACATAGGTGGCCACGTAAATGAGACAGCTAAAACTCAACTTGCCGTAATTCTCAGCCATATTACAACGGTTGCCAGCACAGACTAAAAGCATTTTTTTTTCTTTTATTGAATTAAGAACAGTTCAGCAAGATCAGCTATTTTTAATAAAAAATCAATAATGAATGTGCAGGTTTTTAGTAAATCTTGTATAATCTATGAATTATTAAGGTCTTTGTCCCCAGTGGGATCGGCACATCTTCCTGAAAGCTTTTTATTAGCCGGCCGCAATGACTTATACACGTGATTTAATGTCCCGGATTCCTTTATATTTTGTTACAAGGTACAATATCTTCTCTACTCTTCAGAGAAAAAAGTGGAACTAAAGCATTTTTAGAGGTTCTAGAATCTCCTGTAGATCTCTGCTGCAGATGCAGAATTGTTACTGCGGATGATAATGAAGGCTTCTTAATTCTAGATAGGGGAGCAAGTTATGACCGTATTATTATTTTTCTTTTTTCTCTATACGTATGCCATGTTTGAACCCCAAGTAATGCTCTTATAGTTGCACAAGACATCCACATTTCTGGGAAAATGGTCGCATTCACGTGTTTGGTTCTTCTGAGAGCAGCACGTCACATTTTACATTCTTGCAAATGCATGTTTCTTTCTTCATGCTCTGGTAAAGAAGAAATAAAAAACTTGCCAAAATCGCATGAGAAAGGTTAATAATTCAGCTGCTGCCCTCCATCCATGTTTTCAGCAGCAGAGCTAATAGGTGGATCCCTCAGGGTGTACAGTAGAGCCTCGTTGCCATGTGATAAAATTCGAGATGAAGTCTTGACCTACAAGAAGCCTCTATATGTTTCTGTGCTCTTCTTGGTTACATGGTTGATAAAGTCAAAAAGAGAAATGGGTTCATCAAGACCAACTTTTAATCCCACCGTTTCGATTGACAAGACGTTCACCAGAACTTACTCCAAAAAAAATTGGCTTTGATCCATTGGGATCCTTTTGAGATTGAGTTGACCAAGAATCTATTTTGTAATGATCTTACAAAAAGTTCAGTGATGATTCCCAAAAATTGTTACTTGTAAAGCCATAGAAATCTTCCACAACACTAAGAAACCCGAAAGCGTGGGTTCCTTTGGCCAGATTTGATGACATTTCCAATGATGTCCAAGAGCAGTTTTCTCCTTTCATGGCTACCGGAAAAGAGAACTTTGGTTTTAGTTAGTATTTTTGGCATGTACTCAATGTCTCATATGAGGGTCCTCCCAGAATTGGGTTCCCCTGACCCCTGTCTCACCGAGTAGTCACATTTTTAACCCCTTCCGGGTGTGCAATTAATAGAGATGGGTTCACCAACCTCCATCATTTTGTATGACATTTTTATACTTAATTCATTCCTACTCTTTAATTCCTCTCCGGGTGTGACCTGGATTGGAGGACCTCAATTCTGCCGATAGGTGAGGGTCTCATCAGTTTTACCTGCACCTATCATTTATGGCATACGTAATCCTGTGAATAGGATACAACAGAATAGGCAGACGGGCCTCATGTGTGCACTCAAACCTGTCTCGAAAAGGGCTATATCCACTTTGTTGGTTTTACAGAGGCAATGATCTACCAATTTTTGGATAAAATTGAGTAAAATTGGAAGACCAAGCTGGGTGTTTTTACTCATCCATCAATAACGATAGCCTGTCATGAGCAGTTGCTTCATGTAGGATCACCATAGATCATCCGGTCAATGGAATAAATAAATTGATGTGTTTTTGGTATGTTGACCAGTTCTCCAAGTCATTTTTGACTTAACAGAATTTGTCGATGACCATCTATTCTCGACAGAACTATTCCCGCTCTGTTTCACGACCAATTAGTGAATGTCATCTCCAGATGAAATAGAGCAGAGTGCCCCCCGGCCTGTCGGTGAGATGGCAGAGGAACATTAGGCAGCCCGTGATATTTTATGGGGAGCCGCATATTGCACAGGCCCTTTCATCACTTGACAGCTTGATTCAATAGCCGGTAATATATGCGGTGGGCATAAATCTTGACATGATCATGTTTTTTAGTGGTGAAACAGCTTTAGTAGGAATCACGAAGATTTAGTCTCTCATCTATAACCAAAGTGAGTGGTGAGAGCTGAAGACAGGAGGACAAGATGCCGCTCGCTTCACCACTCAACCCACCAAAGGCTTCGATTGTAAAGGTGCAAAATTAATACATCGACTAATATCTTGGTGAATGTTCATTATCTTACCGGAAATACGTCACCAGAAAATGACCTATCACAACATATTTACCCCCAAAATGATATATGTAAAAACACAAGCTCATCTCACAAAAAAAAAAAACAAGCCTTCACCCAGCACCATCGAGCAAAATCTGAAAACATTGCCGAAAATCGGAGAAAAAAAGCAACAGCCGTAAAATTTTTCTTTTTCACCAATTTCTGAATTTTGTTCACATCTTACCGGTACCTATTACAAAAAAAAAAATCAACTTTATGTTTGGTAGCTCCATAATCGTACTGACCTAGAGCATCATGTTGTCAGGTCATATTAACAGCACAATGAATACCATAGAAACAAAACCCAAGAAACAATTATGGAATTGCGGGGGCTTTTTTTGTTGGCTTTTTGCGAAATTTCACCACGTGAAAATTTTTGTTCCTATTTTCCAGTACATTGAATTGAAAAATTAAGTGTCATTTATAGAAAGGAGGAGATTCAAATTTATAGATTTTTTTTTTTTACAAGCATTTCTTTAATTTTATTTTTTAGTCACCATAGGGGACTTGATCCTTGGAGTGTTTGATATTATATACAACAATACCACAGTACAGTACCACAGTATTGCAAAATATAGGACAAATTATTGTCTCCAATTAAAGCCAACCACAGGAACATGGTCGTAGACGACCATGGGAGCCACCAGCAACCCGTGGTGGAGGGGGCAATTGGTGCATGGAGTAGTGCACAACCTGGACCTGCACTTTAAATTCCGGGCAGCGATTCACAGCAGAAATTAAGGGATTAGCAGCAATGTGCAGAGCTCAGCCGAATTATTGTGTGCAGGTGCCTCCTAACACCATGATGTCATGGAAGAGTATCATTGATCAATTTTATGATAAATCCCCGATCCTAGCAATGGCTTTGCAACCTCTCGACATTGAAGACACTTGAAAGCTCAGCCAAGAACCCAAGGAGAAATTGGGAGAGGAGGCTTTTGGCTGAAAGAGGGTTTGGTTGTAAGTTATATCCGTATGTGGGCACTAAAGTTGAGCAACATGATTGGAAGGATCTTGTTCCAGTGGCCATGTAGGTCCACAACGGCAGCCGGATCGGAGTCGGGGGTCATTTCCTGCTACCTACCGGCGTCTTCTCATTTGTAAGCCCCTGTGATGTCACGCGCTAACCCAATCTGTAAACACTGTACAGACAAAAAAAAATTGAACCGTCAAATTAGTGGAGTATTTTGGGAGGTGCTGACCAGAATTTCATAAGAATGCAAATCAATAAAAACATTGTACAAATCCCAAAAATCAATAAAAATGACAGATCGCCAAGCAAAGAACAAGCGCTCACACGGCCCCATTTATGGGTCTCAAAAAAAAAGGGGGAACACAAACCTAATTTCCATTTTTTTTTTTTTTGTCACATAAAAACAAAAACTTTTTTGGTATCACTGTGATTGCACTGACCTGGAGGATCATGTTTCTGTTTTGTTTGTTTTTTTTATTGCACAATGAATCCTGTAAAAACAATAGCCTCAAAAAGATATTGCAAAAAAAAATTTCAACATTTCACCCCACTTGAATTTTTTTTTTCCCCCAATTTTCTATCAAATTATAGGGTAAAATGAAATGAATGGTGTCGTTCTAAATCATCCCGGCAAATAAAAAAAAATAAATAAAAAAAAGCCCTATTTTGATGGAAAAATATAAAAATTCTGGCCCTTGGAGGAAACAAAAATGGGCAAGCAAAAATAAAGAAAAATTGCCCCATTGGGAAGAGGTAAAAGAGGCCACGCAGCAATTTTGTGCAATCCGCAGCGGTAATCAATGGTTTATGTTACGAGGGCGGATCATGGCCGGGCTCATAGTTCAGGAACATAAAGCTCACCGCAGGGTGTCCTAACTTACAGGAGTATCGGAGGTTCCGATGTAAGCACTCTGCAGAATTCCCTCCGCGGAACTTAATGCTTCCTGCACTGCGGGAAAGAAGTGAAGTTGAGGGCTTCCTCCTCGCCTGCGATTATGGACTGGGGAATCGTAAAGGAGGAGAGATAATTCTTACTAATGAAATCGAATGAAGAAACAAAACTCTTACAGAGAATGGGTCCCTTGTTAGACATGAGGAATCTCACCGCAGCCTCCTTCATCCCGACACTTCACCCTTTATTAACGAAAAAATGAAAATAACATCTACAACATCGAGGGGAATAAAAGAGAACTGTTTTTTTAATTTTTATCTATAAATGTATACAATTTGTTTTCTCTCCTTTCCTCCATGTATTCTAGACACCAGGTCAGAGGACTTTCTGGTGGGGCAAGTGCCCAGGTGCTGGGTGGCCATGTCTAGAACTTGGATATCGCACTGTCCCTGTGAAGGAAAGTTATTGCTCCGACTAATCACAAGTAACTTTTGAAAACAGTTGTCAGGAAAATATGAATTATTTTCCATCGTTCAGGGGACACTACCAGAGCTGGCCTACTGCTCCTCCCACCACTGGTAGGACCAAGTCTTACATGCAGCCCCCTCTCTCTGTGAATTTCCATCCTCCTCCCTTCCAGAAAATGGTCAGTATGGAATGCAAGATACTCAAAGGCAAATTCAATAAGACACATTAATCCCAGAAACATGAAAATTAGTTTTCCAGGATCTGGGCACTTGGTGTTTGGCATGGCAGCGTTTTGCAGCATTTAGGGCCATCAGAAACCTGTGAAATTAATTTCTGCCCACTAGCAAATCACAGACATACCGTGTTTGGACTCTGACTAAAGAACAGTAAAATTGCAGGTGAAAAAAATGCCAATATCGTTGGCCTATGAGCTTCCAGGCCAAAGATATGAATAAAAGGAGTTTTCCATAACTTTCCTACCTCCCAGAAAATAGCCTATATGTGAGGTCAGCAAAGTGGGAGGTCTTCGCTTTATCGCCGAAGCATAAAATAAGAACATCCATCTTTGGCATTTATTCAGAGCCAGGAGAGGCAACTGAAGCACCATGTTGTAGTACTGGATCATTTCTTTGGGATCTCTCCTCCCCTTTATCGACACGTCATACCTGTGACTGAGATTTAGTAAGTTTTGTATTTTCATTTCTTTTATTTCATAACTGTTTGTACATACTTGTATTTTACCGGTGGGTGACTTGTAAGTGTGGGCCCCTTTTCTAGACATTTTTTTTTAGAGATCTAAGTCCTAAGAGCAGCAGATGTTCAGTCATTCCTCGAAAGCCTAAAATTCCCACTTGTCCTTCACATGCCGAAATGAGAAAGTCAAAACACCGGATTGAAGGGATTGTCCAGGCTTAGAGTGACTGCAGACTTCTGAATCATAATGGTGCTCTTGCTGTCAGGATTCTCAAGTATTGCTGGTGCAGCGAGCGGGTGGTCAAATGACCTCAGGTATGCGATTTACTCGTGCCGACTAGACATGCTTTTTGTCTTCTTGCTGAATTCGCCTTTAATAATCGGGTCAGTCAGTCTACTGGAACCTCGCCTTTTTTTTGCAATTATGTTTTTCATCCTCATTATGGTGAATTTTCTAGGACGAGTTCTTGGTGTCCTGGAGGACAGATTGCCATACAGAAACTTGGAGATATCTGTAGGGAGGTTCAGAAGAATATTGGGGTGGCCCAGCTTCACCAAAAACGGAAGGCCGATTGGAAACTTTCGGCAGATCCCATCTTCAATGGAGGTGATAAGGTTTGATTATCTTCCAAATATATTAAGCTGAACATTCCACAGCAGCAAAATTGGGTTTCTAAAGAGCGCAAAACGGCCGTCGTCCTTCTCCATTGTTTCTCCCTGCCATGTCCTGCTGTTTTACTGTGAAGCCATAAATCAATAAAGAACGGACCTTTTGTACGGATGGTGAGTGCTCTTCTCTTCCTTCATGCCTTTTACCATTTGAGACAGTTTTTTTTCCTCTGAATGAGCACCCATAGTCCGGAGTGGCTGAAGCACGCTTTCCAGCTACAGGGAGGTGAAATTGGTGTAACAGGCTGATTGTGCGCACTTCTGTTTTCTACATTGTTTTTGGGTCCTAAATTTATTGACCCGTATAAGATTCTGGAGGTAGTTAATCCCGTAGTCTTTAGATTAAGTCTTCATCCAACTCTTCACATCCCAAATGTGTTCCACAGATCCTTGTTGGAAGAGTTAGTCCTATCAGTATTGTCTGCCTTGTCTCTGACGCATCCTGGTTTAGTTGATGGAGGTTTGGAGTACGACGTGCAGAGGATCGTGTATTCTCAGAGGGTCAGAAACTCTATCCATTATCTCGTTGATTGTAGCACATACAAACCCAAAGAGAGATCTTTGGTTCTGGTTTGTTTCCTGAAGGCCGATTGTCTGCTCATGGCCTTCTATTATAGGTTTACTACAAAACCTGGTGATCCGGTGGCCTCCCCCTAGAAGATTCAGTTTATTGGTGTGTCTGGAAGCAGTGAGTGACTGTTCAGCTGTCCAATCTAGGACAGGGGCATGCTGAGCTGTCAGTAGGGTGAAGGACTGCTGAGCCATCCTATTGGAGGATGGGATGTGCTGACTTGTGAGTGTGTTTAATGACAGCTCAGCTGTCCAATCAGGGTTGGGACATGCCAGGGTTTTCTCCACCTGTCTGCTATTACTTGGATATTTATCTGGCTCTCTGTCTCCAATTAGTGCCAGTTGTAGCTTTGCTCAAATGGTATTTGCATGTTCTGTATGCTGTATTCCTGTATTTGATCTTTGCTGCCCGACCTTGGATTTGCCTTTGACCATCTGTTTGCCTTGCCCTTTTGTCTTGATCCGCTACCTTCCTGGAATTTTGGC